>NW_015506079.1:210601-223276 GCF_001515645.1 Sinocyclocheilus grahami
CCCCCCAAAGTTTTGTTGATATTGGGAGTGTAGGCTATAAAAATAATACTTATGCATTTTTTTTTCAGTCAATATTAAATTAATAAAAGAACTATGAGTTTCTCTTTGTAGTGTATTTTTTAGGTTTGATACCTTGATAAGTAAAGTAAACTTGAAAGTAACTTGAAAGTAAAGTAATTAGTAATCTGATTACTTTTTAAATGCAGTAATCAGTAATGTAATCAAAATACAATTTTAAAGAAGTAATTAGTAATTTGTAGTGGATTACTTTTTTTGATCAACTTACCCGACACTGTATATATGCAAACAAAAGGCACAGAGACCTTAAAAATGTTAGACATCAAATCACCCGATACTCTTACATTCACTTACAATGTTTCAATTATCTAAAACTCTAAAGTTGTGAAACTCTTTCATCTGAATGATCCACAACATACAAGTAACTCTACATCAGAATAGTTGAAAGACAAAATGTACGTTTTGGAATAGCCTAATTAAAGTCCACACTTATGGACCAGGAACATACAATTTTTTAGCTTGAGCTAAAACAGTTAAGCCTTCCTTTCTGTGGTGGATTAACCAGCTCAAAATTAATAAATGTATCTGAATTCTGACTCATTCCTAGAGCTGCATCTAATGGTTGCCTAAATATATACAGGTAAATCTAAAAAAAAATTGAATATCATGAAAAAGGTCAATATTTTTTGTCACTCATTTCAGAAAGTGAAGCCCATATATTATATAGATTCATTACACATAGAGTGAAATATTTCAAGCTTTTATTTCTTGATATTTTGATGATTATGACTTACAGATAATGAAAACCCAAAATTCAGTGTCTCAGAAAATTTTTATATTGTGAAAAAGTTCAATATTGGAAAGTCATGGTGTCACACCCTAATCAGCTAATTACCTCGAAGATGAGAGACACCAGACCCAACAATGCAGATGACCTGAAGGCCGCTATCAAAGCAACCTGGGCTTCCATTACACCTGAGCAGTGCCACAGGCCGATTGCCTCCATGCCACGCTGCATTGATGCAGTAATTCATGCAAAAGGAGGCCCAGCCAAGTATTGAGTGCATAGAAATTAACATACTTTTCAGAAGCCTGACATTTCTGTTTAAAATATCCTTTTTTTTATTGATCTTATGTAATATTCTAATTTTCTGAGACACTGAATTTTGGGTTTTCATTATCTGTAAGCCATAATCATCAAAATTTCAAGAAATAAAGGCTTGAAATATTTCACTCTATGTGTAATGAATCTATATAATATATGGGATTCACTTTCTGAAATGAATGACAAAAAATATTTAAAAAATGATATTCTGATTTTTTGAGACGTACCTGTAAATATAAAAAACAAAAGCAAAATAGAAATGTTAACTTGGAAGAATGTCTATATAAAAAGGGTCTATATCTATAAGGTCTTCTACATCCAATTACATATTGGATATATATATGTGATTTAGATAGCAGTAATGATAAAAGTTACCTAGTTGCTTTTAGTGTATATTAGGAAATTTGCTTTTCAACACCTTGATAATGAAAGTTAGACATTATTAGTAAAACAAAAGGAGATTTAAATTAATCATTTTGCATAATGCCCATATTTTTTTAACAAGGGAGATAGTAAACTGTGAAATTCATCATTTGTCTATTAATGTACATTTTGAAAAGAATATGTAAAACAAAATAATAATCTTTAGGTTTGGTTGAGATCAGTTTTTTGTTGGTTATCACACAACTTACCTCAGTATCTCCAGTTCACACTTTACGTTCTCCAGTCCAGTGCAGAGCAGCTTCACTCCTGAATCCTGCAGATTATTACTGTTCATGTTCAGTTCTTTCAGACTGGAGTCTAAACCTAGAACTGTAGCCAGAGCTGAACAGCTTATGTCTGTTAAGTCACAATCATTCAGGCTACAAGGAAAACAAGTCACATTAGATTGAATACATACAGTAAAATACAGTAAAATGCATGAGCTAAATACAAATATGAAATGTATTATCAATCTATTACTCTTACATGATCATTAAAAATATTGTAAGATTGGTGGGCTAGACTGACATTGCAACTACAAAATCATTAGTATGTTTGATTAAGTGACAAATTTGCTACATAAACCAAACAAGAATACCATTTTAAGGTTTATAGCTTTATTGACGATGAGTTTTATATTTGAAAGCACTCTGTCTTTTGAGGTGGAGAATATGGAGGTTAATTATTAGAACACTAAGAAGTTTGAATTATCATTCAAACAAAAGAAGACTTAAATTAGGAAGTTGCAGTTAGCAATAACTTCATATTGGAGTGAAAATAACAATGGAACGATGTGTTTATAATAAATATATGCTAAATAACCAAATAGTATTAAATGACTTACAGAGCTATTTTGGAGTTTTTGATGACTGCTGATAATCTAATGAGACACTCGTCTGATTTCTTGAATTTCTGAAGCTCAAACTCCTCCAGCTCCTCCTTTGATGTCAACAACACAAAGGCCATAGCAGACCACTGGGCAGGAGAAAGCTCAGCAGATGAGAGACTTCCTTTGTTAATGTGGGTCTGAATATCTTTCACCAGAGTTTGATCATTCAGTTCATTCAGACAGTAGAACAGATTGATGGATCTCTCTGGAGACAGATTAGCTTCAAATTTCTGCTTGATGTAGTGAACTATTTCCTTTTTGCTTTGGTCATTTTCGTCTTGCTGTGTCAACAGACCTTGTAAGAGTAGCCGATTGGACTGGATTGACAGGCCAAGAAGAAAGCGAAGGAAAAGGTCCAGATGTCCATTGTCACTCTCAAGCGCTTTGTCAACTACAGTCTTGAGCAAATCAGTCAAGGTTTCATTTTTGTTTTCCTGTTCTGTAGAGTCATGAACAAACACGCTTTTCTTGTTCATGTCTAGAAACAGATGTGCATAAAGGGCTGCAATGAACTCTTGAATGCTCAAGTGAACAAAGCAGTACATGGTACCAAGAATGATCCCTGTTTCCTCCTTAAAGATCTGGGTACACATGCCTGAATACACTGATGCCTTATAGACATCAATACCACAGGCTTCCAGATCTGATTCATAGAAGATTACATTGTTTCTTTCCAGTTGTTGAAATGCCAGTTTCCCCAGTGAAACGATGGCATCTTTATCCCAGGAAACATCTGGTGTGTATTCTCCATCATACTTTCGTCTGCTCTGCTGGATTTGAAAGCGGAGAAAGTGTGTGTACATTTGTGTCAGAGTCTTAGGAGTGTCTCCAGTGTTTAATTCCTGCAGTGTTTTGGAGGCGTCATCCGCCTGATTGTTTTTCTGATCATTATTTTTTTTCATTTCCAAAATGTTTTGGAGAACAGTGGCTGAAATCCAGCAGAAGACTGGGATGTGGCACATGATAAACAGACTCTTTGATTTTTTTACATGATCAATGATTTCTTTGGCTTGATTCTCATCTTTGAATCTTTTTCTGAAGTACTCCTCCTTTTGTGCATCATTGAATCCTCGTATCTCTGTTACTCGGTCGACACAGTCAGGAGGAATCTTACTGGCAGCTGCTGGTCTGGTGGTGATCCAGATGAGAGCAGAAGGAAGCAGATTTCCCTTGATGAGGTTTGTGAGGAGAACATCCAGAGAGGCTGGTGAAGATACATCAGACCACGTCTCATTACCCTCAAAGTTTAGAGGAAGACGAAATTCATCCAATCCATCAAGGATGAACAGGACTTTGTACATATTCCTCTTTGCAAGGTTCAGTCCTTTTGTCTCCGGGAAAAACTGAGTTATAAGGTCCATCAAACTTTGTTTTTCTTTATCCTGTAAGTTCATCTCTCTGAATGGAAGAGGAAATATGAAGCTGATTTCTTGATTTTCTTTTCCTTCAGCCCAATCCAGAACAAACTTTTGCACAGAGACTGATTTTCCGATGCCAGCAACTCCTTTTGTCAGCACAGTTTTGATCTTCTTGTCTTTTCCAGGTTGAAATAAATGTGTGCATTCAACCTGTATCTCCTGTGATTCATGACGCCTGGAAGTAACTTCAATCTGTCTTATCTCATGTTCAGTATTGACCTGTTCACTACAACCCTGAGTGATATAGAGATCTGTGTAGATGTTATTCAGAAGCGTAGCATCACCTTGCTTAGCAATTCCTTCAAACACACATTGATACTTTTTCTTTAGGTTTGATTTAAGATGCATGAAGACCAGCTTATCTAAACACAGGAACAAAAATATATTTTCATTAAAATCTTATACATTTATAAGTGACAATCTGTCAGTCTATGTTCATAAGACTCTTACCTTCTAGATTATCAGCAGCTTCATCTTGCTTCATCTCTCTCAGGAAGTAGAGTGTGAGATCAAGAGCTGCTTCTTTGATCCTGCACATGTCATCTTTATCCCTCACAAAGTATTGTGTGTTTTCCTTTTTTAATATTTTCTTAAACTTTTCCAGCTCGTACTTCAAAAATGTTATTATTTTGTTCTCAAGATCCTAAAAATAAGCAAGAAAAAAGGTGTAGAACAAAAATTAACCAAATTGTATGTTCACATATCAAAAATGCTTAAAATATAAATAATTTACACATAGAACAAAAGTCCAAATGTAATCTAGAAGAAATGTATTCTATTACCTGGAATACGCTGTGGAGATTTTCTCTGAACTTCTTGTGGAAGTGGCACTTCTGAACCTTTGTGTCTGATTTCTCATGTTGAACCCTGTCAGGAAAATAAGGCTGGCCACTGATCATGTTAAACAAAGTAAAGAATAATCACAATTACCAATAGGGTTTTATTTCTGGAAGTACTTAAGGAATTATTATTTTTTTAACTAAACATTTAGGTACACGTTCACTTTCAACCTTTTTGCCAATTGGGTATAAATATAAGTTACAAATAAAATTGGGTACGAATATAAGTTCTTATTTTCTAACAAACTGACAAAATGATTCATACTTTCATATATATTATACAATGCAAATACATGTATGTGCACTGTAAGTGCATTGTATTAAATTATTAATTTAAATGTAAGTACACAGTAGTTAAAGACACTTACAGAAATATAAAGTGTATGTTTACATTTTCTGATCCAGGTAGGCTACAGGTTACTAGTGTATAGGCATAATCATTTTAAGATATTTATATAGTATTTTATTTTATAACTGATGGGTCTTGCTTTGTTTTTATACATATTTTTGTGATGTTTTATTCTTAAATATCATCTCACATATTTGCATATTTACAAAAGCCATAATTAGCATGGAAATGTGCATGAATCCACCACAAATTTCGCTTTGTAAGTGTATTTCATTCATTCACCTGACTGAAATGTCACTGGCTAATGTAATAGTAACATAGACCTTAGTAGTATTTTAAATAATGTTATGTAAAGCCTGTAAATATCTATTACACATACTTTTTGCTATCTCTGGTGAAACCCAAAGTGTCCATGCACACACTCACTAGATTGGAAATCCAGCATGGCCACCATACACAACAAGCCAATTGTTAAATTGGAATGAAGCTCCAGACCAAGTTCACTAGAGTGAAGCAGCTTGCCAGACATTTTGTATTGTGTTTTATTGTTTTATTTAGTCACGTTCTCTCATATACACCAGAGTAGAGAAATTAGCCAATGTAGTGCTATAATGCAAACACATGAAATACCTTTTGTTTGGTTTGTTCTCACTGAAGTTTGGTGGATCACCTTTTGAACGGTCACTCTTCACAGACACATAGCTGGACACATGTGAGCCTGATCTTACACTAATGACACAAAGAACAGAGAGAAGACTCGTGTCTGATGGCTGCACACACTCTCATTCTCTCGTCCTCCACAGAAATAGTTTTTTACTAAGGAAAATGGAAAGCAGCAATGTCCCTGCAACAAAGCTGTTACTTCAATTAAATTACATGTTTATCCAGTTTCTAACATCTGTTAATGAATGTCTGATTTAAAAACATTGATTTTGTTCAACTCATTACTTCAGAATAATTTGCTTCAGCATACAGATACCCACTGCTAAGGTTTAGTTTGACTGTGTCAATAAATTGACTGTTCTGAATTGGGAAAGTCTCACAAGATTCACTGTGTTTGACTGCATCTGCCTTGATTTTCACTACACAAAATAATTGGTGCTGAAAAAAAATTCTGCTTAAATAATTTCTGGTAGAAATCTTGCCCCCAAAACCTAATGGTTTTCTTGATTTGAGATTATCCAAAAAGCGTCTTCAGCTTCAGTTGACGACAAAAATCAGATTTACTGTACAAATAGTCACATGTCTTCATTTTTAGCTCATAACATTTGTTTGACCTTTTTTTAATGAAACTGTTCCTAAAAGGTTCTGGGTTTTGAAACCCAGATTTCTAATGTGGACTCAACAGTATATTCTGTCTGAACTGCTAGAATATATATATATAGTCTTTGCTTTACCTTTGACAACTATTAATGTTGGAGAAACATACAAAATACCTTTTGGTAGGTGATGGTGTTTTCTCAATGAAGTCTGGTTTTGTTTTATTTAGTCACGTTCTATCATATACACCACAGTTGAGAAATTAGCTAATGCAATGGTATAATAAAAAACACATGAAATACCTTTTGGTCGGTGTTGTTTTCTCACTGAAGTTTATTGATTTATCTTTTGACTGGTCACTCTTCACAGACACAGAGCTGGACACATGTGAGCCTGATCTTACACTAATAACACAAAGAACAGAGAGAAAAATGCTTTACTACGGAAGGTTGTCATGTCTGATATCTGCACATGCTCTCGATATCTTGTCCTCCACAGAAATGCGTTGTTTGCGACCGCAGTTAAGTTTGCGAATTCAGAATTCTTTTGGCTATAAATCCGCAGTGCACTGTCATAGACATTCACAGTGCCGTTTTGGTCAGTTAACCTCTTGAGCTTCAGAGGAAGAAAGATCTGATCTACAATTAGTAACATGATCATTGTCAACCATATCTGATTGACCTAGAAATAGTGCAGAATTTCTTCTTAATTTTTGATCATGACATTTGTTCAAAAAATATTCCTGACAAAGAAAATCCAGCTTACATACGGTTTGAAACCCAGATTTCAGATTCTCCACTGTTCCACTGCCTACTGAACAAATATATAGTCTTTGCTAATCTACCTGTGACAAACTACTAATGTTGGAGAAACTAACAAAATACCTTTTTGTAGATGATGGTTTTTTCTCACTGAAGTCTGGTGGCTTAAAATCTTTTGAACAGTCACTCTTCACAGACACAGAGCTGGACACACGTAAGCCTGATCTTACACTAATGACACAAAGAACAGAGAGAGAAACATTTTACGACAAGAGTTTCATCAATCTCATATGAAGACATCTGATGTTGCAAACAGGAATGAAATACATTTGACCTTCAACAATAACTGTCTTATTCTCATCTTAACCATAGGAAGAGAAATTTAACAAAAGTATGTAATGTTTTGGACACATTCCTTAACTTTTTCTGTGTTTGATATTTGAATCAATGGAAATAAAAATAAAAATCTTGCCACTCCACAAAGATTCAGTGGGATGGGATCAACATGTTTGTTCACACTTTCTGAATTCCAGTTGGTTTGGGATGCTGTCATTAAACCGGCATAATTTCAACTTCTCCGCTGCCAACCAAGTTTCCCAGCAGCATATAAAAGCATGTTGAAATGAAAGAGAGAGGATCCTTGCTCCCCTGCTTGTTTGCCTTGTGTTGTGTTTTTGTATTGTTTTTGAGCTAGTATCATTTGTTTGGTGACAGTTTTAATCCTACCACTTTGTTATTATTTTGCTATTTTTTTCCATTCTGTTTCCCCCCCTTCCTTTTTGTCGTTTGCTTTGTCCATAGGAAACACAGATAGGTGAGAAGTCACGTGACTTACATAGTGCAATATATAGGTAACTCGACACCCCGGGTAAGAAAGTGAATGCCACCCTTTGTAAGTTTTGTTTGCTAGTTGGATTTGGGAAGTTTAGGGTTCTCGGCGCTGAAGAATTGCTTTATTTTTATTTGTCTGTTAATTTGGTTAGAAGTTGAATTATGAGTTAGATCTGATTTTTCTGTTTTCGGTTTCGTTCATTTCTTTTCTTTGGCGTCACTTGCATCCCTTTTTCTCTTGTGCATTACTTTGCTATCTTGCCACCAACATTACTCCAAATTTTATCATCCCCCTCGGTCCATTAGATCACACCAGCTGCACTGCCCAAAGGACGGCCCTGCCCCAGATGCACCAATTGGATCACTTGTTATTGTTTGTTCTGCCACAATATAAACTTCCTTTCCGTCATGAAGGAAAAACACCCATGCATTCCTCCACTGGACTCTAAACAAGGGATTTTCCTACAAACCATATTCTTAAGTGTTTGTCTCTTCTAAACTGACTTAATAGACACAAACTAAACTCAGTTTCAAGCCCTCCTCCCCCCCTTATTGACATCTTCATATTTGAACATTCAAAAAAAAAATTTATTTATTTATTATTATCTATCTGCAGCCATATTAGAAGAACAACTCTAGGACTGGCTCTAAAGTCTCACCTCTGTTTCTCCGGGAGACTCATCTCAGACGGAGAGTCGGTTTACTTCAGATCACTTCAGAACATCCTCACAACACAGGCCTCTATATGTTTATTACTATGCAGAGATAAAACAGTGTTAAAATACTGAGAAGGGGGAAAAACAGTACACATATATAGTTTTCTAATAGCAGTGGTGGACGAAGTACACAAATCAAGTACTTGAGTAAAAGTACAGATCCGTATAATAAAATATTACTCCAGTAAAAGTACTCAGTTTTCAGTTTTACTCGAGTGAAAGTACAAAAGTACTTGATTTTATGTACTTAAGTAAAAAGTACCGATAGATGTTTATTTTGCAGTTTTATATAGGCTACTTTTATCATTTCATTTTATATTAGCATATATTTTTTTATAATCCTACTGCTCAAAATACCTGGGATTTCCCCAAAATTACCAATAAGGAAATAATGAATATAATAAGGAAAATATAATTCAATTTTCATAATGATTTTGTTCTTCTCAAACCTTGTCTGTGGTGTAAAAACACCCCTGGTCAAATGCCTCCAGAGGGCATCACTTCCCACTTTGATAATTACTGTAGTTACCATGTTCTGGACATCACATCCTTTATTTTCCCTCAGATGTAATCAATCTAGGTGGCTGAATAAAAATATTTGGGACTTTATTTTTTTTTTAATTACCTCAATTTAGCACCAGTAAGCTTGTTAGCTAGACAGTTAGCATCAGCTAACATTTACTTATTTTCAGCATGGTTATGAATAAACATTTATATTTGTCTACTCTGCTAGTTGATCCAGATACACAGTAACTTAGGCTATGTGTGTTGATAAACAATATAAAAACAGACATCACATAGGGCTAAATGCATAGCATTTTAGTCAAACTGCTAACGTTACAGCAGCGGGGAAGATGAACGTTCGTGAGTTATTTTATTGAATCTGTGTTATTTTTTTTACCTAAAACATAGAGACTGATGTTAATGTGTCTGCATTCAAGCATTTCAGTGGGCTTAAACAGATCACCCTTTACAGCAGATTTAGTTCACAAACAACTGACAGTTTTGACCTAAATATGATTTTCAGTTACAATAATTAATCCTAAAATTCAACATTAGTAACTTACTTGTAACAGCATCAGACCCACGCACGCTCACAAGATCTCCCGGTTACTTGTGAGTTCAGTTCACTGGAGACTCGCACTAAACGGTTCATTTGATTCAGTGAGTTGTCGACTCGAGAACAGCTGCAATCGGATCATTTCAATTCGTGAATGAATCGTTTGGTAATATGTGCGAACCGATTTAACGGGTTCATTGAAAAGAATCAGTTCGTTCTTGAATCAGACACCGCTTGCACGTGATATATTATAAGGAGTAACGATAAGTTTTATGAAATGTAATGAAGTAAAAAGTACGATCTTATGCTTTGGAATGTAGTGAAGTAAAAGTAAAAGTTACTCAAAATAAAACTACTCCAGTAAAATACAAATACTTGAAAAATGTACTTAAGTACAGTAACGAAGTAAAACTATTTCGTTACTGCCCACCACTGTCTAATAGACACTAATTTATTCAGTTTCTTTTTTAATGAAATTCTTGTATCAGTCCTTTTCACTTTGACCTAACCTCAAATTATCTCACAATAACGTTTTTTTCCCAGTAATTATGATGTAAGTACTCGATATAATTTGTAACAAAAATATGCTATTTAGTCATATAACTGATTCGTTGCGATGTTTCTTTAACAAACCAAAAAATACAGAAACAGAACCTTAAGAAGTTTAACAGAACATATTCGCTGGGGTTTATTTTCTCCTCTAACCGAAAGACTTGGGTAAAGTTGGTTTTATATTCGTACATTCAAACTTCTCCGTGTTCAAGAACTTTCTAATTATATGTGCAATAAAGTTTGCCAATTCTAATCAGCGACATGATATTGAAAACCACGATACTGACCAACGATTGTCAAGTAACCTACTACATTTTTCACAATCGATAAACAAACAGTATTGTTCAATGGCATACTTACTTGCGAACGTCTAAGTGTGTCCAGTATGTCTAACGCAGTGTGGCAAACAAGTTAGGGACCATCTAAAAAGTTGTAATTTTTTTTCATTGTGTACAAACAGCCAACTACATTTTAGCCAACTACAGATGTACCAGCAAATATCAAACATTATATGTTCTAATGCTAAAGATTTTCTCTTAGCAACAATAAAAAATTGCCTTATAATGATGGTGTTTGAAAAGACGTTTGGAAATGAAAAAGAACAGCAAGTACATGAACTGAAATTTGGTAACAATCCAGACAAGTGGAAATCTCCTGAACATAGTTAATGCTTAATTTTTACAACTGCTTTTATTTATTTATTAATTTGCCTCTAAATGAACAAGTACTGTACCGGGAGGGCTCGGTTCACTTCGTTTTGTCATGGCCACGATCATATTAACTCGTGGGAACGTGATATGTCGTGGCCACGAGATCATTTTGTCGAGGTAACGCATCCTTATATCGTGGCCTGTTGAGGGAACGACATATTTTTCTCGTGGCTATTAGTTCAATGCATAAATAAACCTGCATTACCATAGCAACCTGGGATTATCAGAGATTGAGTTATTAATATTTCATTTTGAATTAAGAAATTATTATATTATTATTAGAAATGATTACATTATTCAATTATTAAATTAACCATAGGCCTAGGCTACCGGACTGTACCTGCAATGTAGCCTAGACAGCAATCAATTGAAGTTTATCATGAATAAATGTTACATAAAGTACTTAAACATTTTTACTGGAAGTGCAGTTTAAAGGTTGAATTTAACATACATTTCATTTTCTATAACTATAAATATCATTATGTTTCGTTGAGGAATGAATCATTTGCATAGTTTCATTTGTAAATGAAAACACAATGCTCATTTATTATCACATACGGAAGTAAATAATCATAAAGTCAAAACTTCATTGTCATATTTGTCAGGCGTTTACAGCATTTGCCAAATATATGGTAGCATATTAATAATACTAGCCTAATTATACAGAATGTTAATTAGGTAAAGAGAGACACGAATTGAAAGGGGAAATAAGCATATATAACATATAAAATATAGCCCTAACCATTTAATATTATATTATTATAATATTATTATAGTTATAATAATAACAACAACAACAATAATATACAAATATTAAATAAAAAGACACGATCACCAATTGAGAAGATAAATGTTCCCAAATACAACAAATGGATGTCGTTCCCTCAACTTAGGATCTGGATGCCACGACTACACATTGTGTGGCCAGGACATAAGGATGTAATTTCCTGGACAAAATGATCTCATGACCATGACATTTTATCATGTTTCCAAGAGTTAATATGCTGTGGCCACGACAAAACTAACCGAACATGTCCCTTCCCTGTCATCGCAAACAAGAACTGTGACGCAGACAGCAGTGTTATTCACGATACTATCAGCACACACGAGACCACAGATCCAGACACTGGTTTTATTATTGCTGGGGACTTTAATCAGTGTAAACTGCATTCAGTTCTACCAGAATTTCATCAGCACGTCAACATTCCTACTCAGGGTTCCCACTCTTTCACGAACACCAGATTCAATGACTTTCAAGGACTTTTTAAATCACCATTTATTTTATATCAAGCACCTTTCAAATTCACACCCCAGTATATGTAGTGTCATGAAAGACCTTACAGTACTTAACATTTCACTTACACTTAACATGTACATTAAACATTTCAGAGTAATAATGTTTTGAATGTGTAGGTTTCATAAATTTAGACCGTTTTGAGCAGTTGTGTTCAAAGGAATTTAATGAAATCCATTGAAGTCAGTACTGGTAATAAAATTCAATTTCTAAAATATTGATAAAATATGCATCAAACTGATTTTTGCTGTAGTTCTTGTACAAGATTTAAATTTGAAAGAATTTCTCGATTTTAAAATGAATAAAAAGTGGTAAAATGTTGTAATAACATGGTAAAACCTGTTAACATTAAACATGTGCACATTCACTCAAAAGATACGTTACTAATTAATAAATAAACTCAAGTCAAAATAATTTTGTAAATTACTTTTTATTGTAAATCCCATTTTT
>NW_015506079.1:223390-226019 GCF_001515645.1 Sinocyclocheilus grahami
ATCCTGAAAAGTCTGTCTTGCAGAGACTGACAAAAATGAGCTCCTAAAAATTACTGCCAGATCCTGGAAGATAAATTATTCTAACAGTGGTACAAGAGGATGTGGTGCTGGTCCTTCAAGAGTCACTCTCAACTTATCTGTCCCTAAAGCCTATAAAAAATAGTCTTCATGTATTTCATAACACTTCAGAATGTTATTCTTATTTAGTAGGGGTCATTTTTTGGTATTTTTTACCCAAGCAAAGTCTCTGAGAGCCTGACACCTTGTAATTCTGGAGACTCGCCGTTCTGGAAAATAGTGGCACTGGAGACTAAAAGGTTCCCGATGGTTTCACACGTAATTCTTCACATTAATTATTGATTATTTAGCAGTTAACATGAGTCTTTTCTTCTCCACCTGTTTTTTTCTGACCCCGCTGTCCCAGTGAGCATTTTGCTGACCAATGGTCATACCTTAACTTTGAAATTTCTGTATTGCATTAGTTTTTAATATTTCTCATGGGGATTTTATCATTTTTGACTTCTCAGTCTGAGTTAAATCTCTTTTTTGGCTCATTTCATCTGTAAAAGAAAACCTGCCTAATAATTCTGCACACATTAATAAGGAGTTTTTATTTTTATTTCCAGCCTTTATGTACAATTATATATCACTTCTAATTGATTAAATACAAAAATAATAGTAGTTATTAAGATTGATGTGGTTTGGAATTGGTTAAATGTGCTTGGAAAAAAATATGATCAGAATATCAACGTGCCTAATAATTATGCACTCACAGTAAGATGTGCTCCCTTTACACAGAGTGCGCATGATCGCGAAATCGAAAGTGAAAGTGAACAGCGAGCGCTCATTCAAATGCGATTTCAATACCCCGCATAGTGATAGTGGCTCCCTGATGTGCGAAAATAATATACAATATTAGAATGTTTGCAGGAGCGGGACACACACGTTGCGGGACTGTGGTCAGAAATTCAGCAGGAAGGGGCTTAAGAAAACTGTCCCCAATGCTCTAGGCTGCGCATCAACACACACGCTAAGTTTTTTTCGTGCTACCCCATCTCCACCCCCAATCATTAGTGCCGTTTCGTTCTGTCTTTGACAGAACATATAGGACAATTTTTGAAATAGCACCATAAACAGGGGTTAAAGCAATAAAAAAAATTTTTAAATTTTTTGACTGAAAATTTTTCCTCAGCCAACCCCCATTCCACAGCCATACCTGTCACACACACAGTTTAAAAGCAAAGTTTTTTCTTCTTCTTGTAATTAGGAGCACCTTCTGATCAATAATAAAAAAAATATTATCAAAAATTAGCCTTCCTAATACTAGGTGACATTTGACTCAAAGTGACTTACAGGGGTATTTTCTTTTTACCTTTGTAATGGCATCTTTTTCATCTATGTCAAATTCAGAAATTAATGTTTATAAGCTTTTTAAAAATTATATTTAAAACAATATAATAAGAAGTAGAATAAGACAAATAGGTTACCAATCATATGAAATTAGTATTAATAAACAAATTAATTTGTACAGAGGTGGCACAGAACAACACAAAAGTGGCTTGTACGTACATTTTCAGATGTTTAATGAGGCTCAGAGGTGGCATGAGTGCAATTAAATTCATACATTTATGTGGAGATTAATGTTTTAAATATAAAATTTTGAATAAAGAAATATTAAATTATTTAAATATAATTTAAAATGAAACTAAATCCGCCAGCAGGTGGTGACAAGTCACTGATTTTATCACTGAATCATTCATTCAATTGATTCGTTCGAATGGCTGATTCATTCAAGAATGAAGCAAGTGACTGTCTTTATGAATGGGTAATGATGAATCACTGACTCACTAAATTCGTTCAAAAACGCACTTTCATTGAATGAATGAAACTCAGCTGTGTTTGCTTTTAGAGATGCGAAGTGGCTGAGCTGTTACTATATTTGGAACTATTTTCGTTAAAGAAATAGAGCAAAATCAGGCAGTAGGCTACTTGTTTACTGAACTGTTGTATTGAATCAATATCACATTGGCAAACTAAAGAGTGAGTTCTCAAGACTCGTGCAAATGATACGTCCCGTCATCTGTCATCGCATTATAAGCACGGAACCTGCGGGAATGAGTAGAATTGTTATTAATAGCCGCAATCCCACGCCGAAATTCAAGTCCTGCTCTGTGTTCTCTGCTAATAACCCGACTGTGAATGATGCAAGCGGAGTCACTATGTTGTCACTGAGAAGCTGCAGCTGTGGCGGGAATAATTTTTGGTGTGCTGGCAGAACAACAACAACAACAACAATGCGCTACATGTTTCTTTTCCACTCATTTTTTTTTTCCAATTGACGGAAATCCGTCGTAGCGACGGAAAACTTTAAAGGGGTCATATGATGCGATTTCAATTTTTCCTTTCTCCCAAATGTTCACGCAAAGAAAGGCGGTGTAACTTTTATTCTCACTGTAGTATTTTTGACGCTGCAGCCATGTCGTGAAGGCACTGTGTGTTTCGTTGAGAAAGTGAAACTACTTTGTTTGGTCTTCCAAAAGAGGACGATATCCGCTTCATCATGCCTAGAGCTGATCTGTGCTGGTCGCTGAGGGAATACATCAACTTTCACCATGGACAAAGCGGAGTC
>NW_015506079.1:226101-226402 GCF_001515645.1 Sinocyclocheilus grahami
TCACTCTATCCCGGCCTCAGCGCATGCTAAGCCGGGGCTTCCCTTCCCGCTAGGCCGCTGTGTTTTCCGTTGTGAAAGCGAAACTACTTTGTTTGGTCTTCCAAAAGAGGACATGACTACAAATCAGTGGTTAAGTTGTATTTACAACACTGTTCCAGAACAGTTTAACCCAAATATCCAGATGTGTGCAGCACATTTTATGGAGGACTATTTACTGATCCTGGGAGAGTAGACTACTGTGTTCTGACTCACAGTCTGTAAGTACGTTTTCATTTAAAGGATTTGCCACTGATGATTCAAA
>NW_015506079.1:232671-248224 GCF_001515645.1 Sinocyclocheilus grahami
ACAGTATAAGTCATTATAATCAGTAATTATGTCCCCACTGGATGCAACAAATGCCTCGTTTGTAATGGGTTTTAATGTTTTGTCTCGTCGCTCCGGCCGGGACACGGCATCAACAGTATGGTGAGGGGCATAACATTCCCGTCTCACGCTTGAGGTATTCGGCCAATCACAACGCATTTGATAGCTGGCCAATCAAAGCACACCTAACTTTTCAGACCGATGAGCTTTGTAAAAATCGACGCGTTTCAAAAAGGCGGGGCATAGAGGAGAAACAATAATGTACAGTATGTGGAAAATAATGTGTTTTTTGAACTTTAAACCGCATAAACATTTCATTACACCAAATACACAAAATAATGTTATTTTTAGCAGCATCATATGACCCTTTAAATCCCTGCATAAACAAAATGTATTTCAAATTTAATTCAAGCACTTTCAAGGACCAAGTTTTCTACTTTCCAGGCCTTGAATCCATATGTCTGAAAATTCAAGTACTTTCAAGAAGCGTGGGAACCCTGCCTACTAGAGAACAGAACACACTGGATCATGTATATACAAAGTTAAAGGGCATTTACAAATCAAAGCCCACTTTTTTTATACCCAACTTAGAAACAGAAGCGGAAACAGTGTGGTCTAGAAATTAAAACCATCAGAGTGTGGTCTAAGACAACCGAACAAACACTGAAAGACTGTTTTGCATGTAGTGGGATGTATTCAGAACATCAGCAATAACAACAGGACTCCACAGTCAATACTGATGAATATGCATCAACTGTTACAGTGTATATCAGCACGTGCATAGACAATATCATACCACAAAAGACCATTTGCACATTTTACGTGCTCGCTCGCCATTTAAATCTGGGGACTCTGAAGCCTTCAAAAAGTCCATATATGATGTTCACCAATGCATTAAATCTGCCAAAGCATCCTACAGTCAGATGTTGCACATGACTCCAGGGAAATGTGGCAAGGCCTAACACACATCACAGACTACAAAGACCGATCATCTGCAAATAGCTCTGCCCGATGAGCTCAACCTCTTTTCTGCACATTTTGAAGCCCTGAACCGCTATGCCAGACTGCTTTTCCTTAATTACAGTTTGGAATTCAACACTATCATCTTCTCAAAACTCATAAACAAGCTGCATAGCCTGGACCTGCCTTCTGCGCTGTGTAACTGGATACTGAGCTTCCTCACCAGTAGACTTCAACATTCCCGCCTCAGAAAACACTCCTCCAGCACCATCATTATGAACACAGGCACTCCTCAGGTCTGTGCACTCAGCCCGATGCTGTAGTGTAGACGCATGACTGTGCTGCTACCCATCCCAACAACGTCATCATAAAATTTGCAGATGACACCACAGTCATTGGTCTTATTGCATACAATGATGAGAAAGCGCATACCGGAAAGAAGTGTCTGAACTGGTCACATGATGTAAAGCTAACAATCTCACACTGAACATCAGCAAGACCAAGGAGATGGTTGTGGACATGAGGAGGAGTGAGCGTGTCTGTCAGCCTCTACTGATCAGAGATACTGAGGCTGAGAGAGTGGGCAGATATAAGTTCCTTGGTCTACACATCTGTGGACAGAGAACACAATTCAAACTAGTAATGAAGGCCAATCAAAGAATGTACTTCCTGAGGAGACTAAGGAAGTTTGGCATGTCATCACAAATACTCCATAACTTCTACAGATGCATTGTGGAGAGTGTGCTAACTTGCTGCCTTGCTGTGTGGTTTGGCAACAGCACAACACATGACATAAACGCACTACAGAGGGTGATAAAGCTGGCCTGCGAAGTCACAGGCACAGATCTCCCCTCACTGCAGGACATCTAAAAGGATCTGCAAATGGGCTTGCAACATCATCAAGGATACCACCCATCCAATCCACAATTTCTTCACCCTAATGAAGTCTGGCAAGTGGTGCTGGAGCACTGCGGCCAGAACATCCAGACTCCAGAACAGTTTATATCCCCAGGCCATTAGACTGATAAATAGTCAAAACCCACTTCCACCTGTATCATCAGGGTAAATTCAGCCTGTTCAATGGCACTCTGCACTTTAACCTGCTGGAAAATCATACGCTCACCTCATAACGCATTAGACTGATCATGGACAATTTAAACACTAGACTTTACACTGACGCTTATCACTACTTGACACTTCAAAATGGTCACTTTGTTACTTGCACTGCATCTTTATACTGTGAACAAATTGTATTGTTAATTGTTTTTTCTAATTTGCATACAGGTTCTCGGTTTCTTTTTCTTTCATTATTTTTATGCTATTATTATTTACATCTTTATTAGGCAGCGGCTATTTGCACTAAGTGTAAATAGTGATAGAGGCTATTTACACTAAGTGCAAATAGCAGCATTTTTTAGTGATATGCTATTTACACTAAGTGCAAATACTACTGCTAAGCATTAAACCTCAAACGAACTTGGCTATTTGAATTTTTAGGAAAACTTGGCTGTGTTTGTATGACATGGCGCTTTCCACGTAAAAGGTGCTAAAGGTCCTGCATGATCCCAGCTGCACCTTAAAGTTTTGATTACATTTCAGTGGTTACCCAAGTTAACCCCAAACCACCTGAATGTTATTAAGCACCCTCCAAAGAACACACTATGGGGATTGGCATATTTATTGCATTTAGTTGACTGTGAAATGCAGTTATATATACAGCTCAAAAAATATTATGGTGGAACAAATAGCTCCAAAACTTGTTGCTGCAGTCCACATGCATTGTGCTGTATCTAACAAGTTTCCCAGGCCAGATAAACTACTATTTTTTAGAATTCTTGCATCCTAATTAGGAGAGAACCATTATAGGTCTTTTAAGCATTTTGTAGATACTAAATAATAAGTTTACTAAATAAAACGATAAAAATATCAAATGTCACAATGATTTCTCCCTTACAAATGCAAGTGTGTTTTTTTAAAAACTGCTTTCTCATAAAAGGCCCGCAGAAGACACCAAGCCCCACAGCAATATGAAACAAACGGAATACTAAAAAAGTTAAAAGTATTTTCGTAACATATCTAATACAATACACATACAATTTACTATACAATTTAAACACACTTTCCGCGTAAGCTCGTCTGACTGAATAGCTTACAAAAACAAAATCACAAATCCATGGTTGTTCTTATGTTGAGGCACTGTACATGAAACCACCTCTGGCATAACTCACATTGAATCTGGAAGAAAAATAGGACATGTTGTTAGATTTTTTTAGAAAGTGTTGGAACTATTAAATGCAGTTGTGAATGTTCCTCCTCATTTACCAGCATCACAAAAACACCACAGCTGGAACCATCCTCCTGAAATGAATGTTGGATTGTGCCAGGTTTCCACTTGTGGTCCACACAATCTTCTCTTCAATACATATTTGTGAAGTGAAGTGAAGTGTCATGTGGCCAAGTATGGTTACCCATACTAGGAATTAGTGCTCTGCATTTAACCCATCCTAAGTGCGCGCGCACACACACACACACACACACACACACACCGTGAACACACACCCGGAGCAGTGGGCAGCCATTTATGCTGCGGCGCCCTGGGAGCAGTTGGGGGTTCGGTGCCTTGCTCAAGGGCACCTCAGTCGTGGTATTGAAGGTGGAAGAGAGCGCTGGTTATTCACTCCCCCCACCTACAATTCCTGCTGGACCGGAGTTGTGTTTGGGGGTAAAATATAATTTATTAGGCATTTAAAATATTTAAAACACAGAAAGCCCCAAAGGTAGTCATGACTCTCTAACCATTAGGCCACGACTTCCCCATAACTTTGCTCTCATTTGGAAAAAAAAAAACTTATTTTTTCACAAATGCAGTGCATTTATGATGCTTGTAAGCAACACCAACTATGCTAATTTACCATTATTAGTGTTTTGGAGCTAAACACACTAAATAACTTTTTAAAACAAACTATCATACCAATTTTCTTGCATGTCTGTTTGGCTTCTTTCATTTCATTTGTACCACTTTGAGGGTCAAGTATAAAAACGGTGTCAAATAAAAACGTCTTTAGAAATATTATTTTATACATCAGCTTAATGTCTATGCTCCAGCTTTTTAAAGATCCGATAATATTGCAGACTTGTCATGTCATAACCACAACCAATAACTCATTTTCACCAACAGAGGTCAGCGTCACCTCAGTTCTGAGCATCATCAGATAGATATTTAATAATGCATTGCATATCCTCTTCTTTGCCAAGCAATAGCTTGGGAATATTTCATGAGCGTTGTGCTACATTTCTCTAATACTTCAGGATTTTCTCTTCTAACTGATTCTCTATTTTAACTCGTTTCATCTGTTAGATTAATATTGCTATGCACCTTAACTGAAACCAAATGTGATCAGCAGCGATCACAAGACGATTGATTAGTAATTCTTCATTTACAGTACTCTTGCCATATCCTCAGAAGCTACTGGGTCTGTGATACTGGATATCAAGATTAAAACAGTTACAAATTTAGGCAGACAATTCCACTGCAATCCCAGACACCTCATTCAATCTCAGTTGTGTTTGGGGGTAAAATAGAATTTATTACGCATTTAAAATATTTAAAACACAGAAAGCCCCAAAGGTAGTCATGATATATGTAATCATTGCTCAGATAACAAACGTTATGAAATTATTCTTGGTACAAGCACATTCAAAAGAAATAAAGTTGTTGATAAAATAAGTAGCCTAACAAGATTAATTGATAAGTTCATGGACACAAAGTTTTGGAGACAAATCTCTCTTGATTTACAAACAAAGAACAAGTTTAAATGAAATATCAGACAACTGTCTTACTTAAATGTGTTAAGGTCCTGATATACTTCGATATGTGAAACTGATGAACAAACAAATGATGTCCTTCTGAAATCTGGACAAAAAGTCTGTTTGGAGTTTATTTAGGTTGCTCCAAAAGTTTGCAACGGCTGTTAAACCCCTACAAACTGCCATCCCTGTTAAAAAAAACTGCATATGCTGGTTAGGTAGGTTTTGAAGCTTGGATGCTGGTTTGAGCTGGTCCCTCCAACTCAGGACCAGCTCATGACCAGCTTAAACCAGCATCCAAGCTTCAAAACCTACCTAACCAGCATATGCTGTTTTTTTCACCAGGGATTGGTCCATGCCGGTTACATACGTTTTGCGTAACAGATTCACATTTTTTGACATGCAAATCTTTTTCAGGCTCATTTCTTCAATCTGTCAAGGTCAGCTATGAGTAAAAACAAGACCACCCTGCTGCTTTGTATTGAAGTTGTACTTGCGGCATTCTGAAAAGTTGAGATGTTTTCATGTTTTCGCAGGGAAAATTTGTGGTGCTTGCCACACGTCTACATTTGAGCTGTCTGAACTGGAGCACGCAAAGGAGGTGTAATATGTTAACGGCGTCTTCCAGACAGCTGCACGCTCGCGGAATTGAAAAAAATATCGGTCATTCCGTTTTACTGACTGACTTGTTCGTTTATCGATCTCTTTATTGAATTATTACAGCTATGAGAGTAAATATGATCTCGGAGGGATTTGGCATGCCTAACTGAAGAGAAAGTGATGTTAAGCTAGAAGTTTTTGTTTACGGATCGAAATAATTTAATGTCCCGCTGTACAAACTCAGTACAACTCAGTACTCAGCCAAAATGGGTGACCTCAACTCAACTTTATTTCTAAAGCACTTTCAAAAACCACAATTTGCACCAAAGTGCTGTATACGTGAAAAAAAAAGAAGACGACAAACATAAAACCCAAATACATACAATTATACAACACATTATTAAAAGCTAAAGAAAATAAATGCCTTTTTAACATCCTTTGAAATTACCCTAGAGTAGGAGATGTTTTTTAAGGACAGTGGAAGCTCATTCCATAGTCTAGGAGCTGCCACGGAAAAAGCTGTATCTCCTCTACATTTCAAGTCAGGACCTAACTATGGACACCCTTACTTTTAACATAGGAAGTGAGGAGGATTATTCACAAGTGGAATACATTCAAGACAGACACCAGTCTTCCCAGGAGTAGACGTCCCAGTAAATTCAGGTCAGACCATACAATACTCTGAGAGCTTAAATAAATGATACGGTTTGATATGTCATGCGTTGTTGTTTATCTGAGGCTTTATTTTATTTTCTAAAATGTTATGACTTTTTCCTAATTTTAAAATGATTTGATATATTTTCATTATTTTATGTTCAGTATGGACATATGAACAAAGTAATATAGAAAAATATTATACATAACCACAATAAAAATATATATATTTTTTAAAGTAGGGAAAAAAACAAAAACAGAAATGATTTGTAAAACAAATAACACGTCACTTTAACTAAACTTCACTTACCTAGTCATACCAGTTTTTGTCCACTGTTTTTATTATCTTTTTTTTTTGTTGAATGAAACACGGTTTATCACAAAATACAATGAAATGCTGATTTATATGGATGGTGTGGTTTGTTTCATTCTGATGACAAATAAAAATTAGCTTAAAGGGGTCATATGATGCCATTTCAAGTTTTCCTTTCTCTTTGGAGTGTTACAAGCTCTTGGTGCATAAAGAAGATCTGTAAAGTTGCAAAGAATAAAGTCTCAAATCCAAAGAGATATTCTTTATAAAAGTTAAGAGTCAACCACGCCTACCTAAAACGGCTCGTTCTAACACGCCCCCACATACCTACCTCACTATGTGGGAAGATTTGCATAACGCCGCCCAAATGTTCACGCAAAGAAAGAAGGTGTAACTTTTATTCTCACTGTTGCCGCCGCCATGTTGTGGAGACGGTGTGTGTTTCGTTGTGAAAGCGAAACTACTTTGTTTGGCCTTCCAAAAGAGGACACAACTAGAAATCAGTGGTTCAACACTGTTCCGGAACAGTTCAACCCAAATAATCAGATGTGTGCAGTGCATTTTGCGGAGGACGAGGACTGTTTCCTGTGAGAGTAGCCTACAATGCCGGTGTCTGTTTCTATAAAGTGGGGCAGTTCCAACTTTGCAAGGACAGTCTGGCACTTCTGACTCACAGTCTGTAAGTACGTTTACATATTTAAATAATTTGCCACTGATGATTCAAACGCAAGTTTTAAGCAGTGTAGAGTAGCGCTTGTTGTTTGTCGTTTCTCCGATCACAAATGCAGACATGGTTTTATGTTTACGCTGGCCAGTCAGAGCACACCTCGCTTTTCTGAACTATGAGCTTTGTAAAAATCAATGCGTTTCAGAAAGGCGGGGCATAGAGGAGCAACAATAATATACATTGTGGAAAATAATGTGTTTTTTTTTTACCTTAAACCGCATTGTAACAGGGTGAACAAGACGAGAGGTGTGCTGATCCATATGCAAGCTTTTATTCATATACACGGTCAAAACACAGGCAGGGTCGAACACCAGCAAACAGGTATGGTACAGGCAAGACACACGAGCAGTCCAGTAAACAGACAGGGGTCGATTGGCAGAGAAAGTGATCCAGGGGGCAAGGCAAACGGGTAATCCAACAGACAGGTGATAATCAGGCAGGCAGAGATCAGACAGGACGAGGTAAACCAGGCTAGAATCAAGACACAGGTTAACCAGGAAACTAACAGGACTGACTGGAACTAAACTCCAGAAACACGGAATGGCTCCGTAAAGTTGCTATCACTAGGAGAGTGGTAAACGCAGACAATACTCTGCGATTAGAGAAGGATTTGAGTGGTTGTTATATAGTGTGTGTGATTGGCTGCAGGTGAGTCCATTCAGTGCAATGGAGCATGGGAAATGTAGTCCAGGGTGATGTGCAACAGCTTGTGTGGTGTGAGAGTCAATGTAATCAGAAGGCGACCTCTGGTGGCGAGCAGACGGAAGACCACGGACCGGATTCGTGACACGCATAAACACATTGCATTACACCAAATACACAAAATAATGTTCTTTTTAGCAATGTAATATGACCCCTTTAAAGTGGCAGATTACAGGTGATTAAAACAAATCAGCATAATCAACAGGAAAAAAAAAACAGGAACTATTGAAGCTTTTTAGCAGCTCTGTTAATACTCTCAATCCTTAAACAAACCTTACACATGATCATCAGCAAAAAACCATCATCATCGAAAAGTTTTATTAAATGCTACAATTACCATACAACAGCATAATATTTTCTTATGAAATATGGTTACATTTTCTAATAACTATCAATAAAGAAATTAGATTATTAAATTCTTTCTCTTTTGAATGTGAAACTGGCAATGATGACACCTTTTTAAACCTTTTTTTTTCAATCAGCAGACACCAGAAAACATTAAAGCAATGACGCTGAAAATGTTAGTTAAACTGTCAATTAAAAGTTGATAACATAAGAAATTGATTTAATAAATTAATTGCTTAAGCAACTACAAAAATCTGATGAAAGACCAGAGTGAAAATACAGATGAATTTTCAGACATTATGTCCATGTGAAACTCTGTCCACAATAATTACATTCAGCTTTAGTCCAAACCAAAAACCAAAACCAAAAAAAAACATCAGCTTTCCTGCAGAAAATATTTGTATAAATATTTCTTGAAGCTGGTCTTAAAGATGAAATTTGTTCAATGTAACAACTTATACTAATGATGTTTTAATGAGGCTGGTTGGGACAGATTTATATGAAAGAGAGCTTTTATTACTCAATGTGTTATTGGGTCATATTTGGTGAGGACGCAGCAACACACTTTAAATGAGCTTGAACTACTTTAATTTCAGACAGCTGTTTTTAGTATGACGGTGTAGCGATCCTAACTGAGTGAAACTTTTCCCACACTGATCACATGTAAAAGGCTTCTCTCCACTTTGGGCCTTCTCATGTGTTTTTTCTCCAGTGTGAAATCTCTGGTGCTTTCTCAATGTCACAGCTGCAGTAAAGGTCTTCCCACATTCAAAGCACATGTGATCCTTCACACCACTGTGTCTTTTCTGGTGAATTTTTAAATTACCCAGCTGACTAAAACTCTTTCCACATGAAGAACACATGTAAGGCTTCTCCTTTGTATGGACTTTCAGGTGGACCTTCAGGTGTTCTGCCCTAGGAAATTTTTTACCACATTGATCACAGTTATATGGTCTTTCTCCAGAGTGAGAACGCAGATGTATTTTAAGAGTGTATGCATGTCTGAAACTCTTCCCGCACTGATCACATGAGTATGGTTTCTCTCCAGTGTGGATTTTCATGTGTGACTTAAGGGCTCCTTTTAGTGTAAAACTATTCCCGCACTGAACACACGTGTGCGGCTTCTCTCCGGTGTGGATCATCTCATGATTCTTCAGATTTCCAGTCTGACTGAATCTCATGTCACAGTGTGAACACTTGTAAGGTTTTTCTCCAGTGTGAATTCTCTGGTGCCGATTCAATACAGCTGCTGTTGTATAAGTGTTTCCACAATCAAAGCACATATGATCCTTTGCACCACTGTGACTTCTCTGGTGTAATTTTAAATAATCCATTCGAGAAAAACTCTTTCCACACAAACAAATGCAAGGTTTCTGCTTTGTATGAACATTCAGGTGCCTCTTCAGGTTTTGTGGCCGAAGAAATTTTTTGCCACACTGATCACAGTTATATGGTCTTTCTCCAGAATGAGAACGCAGATGTAATTTAAGAGTTTTTGTTTGTGCAAAACTCTTCCCGCACTGATCACATGTGTGCGGCTTCTCTCCAGTGTGGATTTTCAGGTGATCATTAAAGCTTCCTTTTTGTGTAAAACATTTACCACATTGATCACATTTGTAAGGCTTCTCTCCAGTGTGGATTTTCAGGTGATCATTAAAGCTTCCTTTTTGTGTAAAACATTTACCACATTGATCACATTTGTAAGGCTTCTCTCCAGTGTGGGTCCTCACATGTATTTTCAGAGTCCCAGTCTGACTGAATCTCTTGTCACAGTGTGAACACTTGTAAGGTTTTTCTCCAGTGTGAACTCTTTGGTGCCCTTTCAATGCATCAGATCTAGTAAAGCTCCTCCCACAATCAAAGCAAATGTGATCCTTCACACCGTTGTGTCTTTTCCAGTGTAATTTTAAATTATCCAGCCGGGTAAAACTCTTTCCACACAGAGAACACACGTGAAGCTTCTTCTTTGTATGAACTTTCAGGTGCCTCTTCAGGTTTTCTGCCCTAAGATTTTTTTTGCCACATTGATCAGAGTTAAACGGTCCTTCTCCAGAATGAGAATGCAGATGTAATTTAAGTGTGTCTGCTCGTGCAAAACTCTTCCTGCACTGATCACATGTGTGCGGTTTCTCTCCAGTGTGGATTTTCATGTGAGGTTTAAGACTTTTTTTGGATGGGAAACTCTTTCCACACTGAGGGCAGGTGAAAGATTCTTTGGCTCTTCTTTTCAGTGAGCAACAAAACGATTTCTTCAGTTTTGACATGATGATGTTTCTCTTCCACCTAATTTGGTTATTTACCTTCCTCTTTCTCCTCCATCAGGTCTAAAATTAAAGATAAAAAGTCATCAGGTAATTTTCATTTTTGGGTGAAATATCCCTTTAAGTGTTTGTGGTAGAAACAGACTATTTGAGACAGGAAATATATGCCAAAAATTCCTATTATTATACTGTTAAACTATTATTCCTCACAAACTGAGATGAGTAAGACATCAATAAAACATTGTTAAACCAATAAAACATCAAAACAAATACAAATGGCACCCATCTTTACAGTAGTTGTAAAAATACAGTACAATAATTTAAGCTAAACATTGTCCATATAGTAGTAATATATCATTATGAATATAGCTCGCTTTTCTAATAACATACAAGTAGTTCACACAACAGAGCATTGACAGGGCATTATTTTAATGTTTCCAGCTTGTGATGGATTTAAAAAGTCTTATTTAATTTGCAGACTCAATATGAAATATTTTAGCACTAACCCTTCCAATACATATTTTAATTTAACAACGTAAAGTAACTAAAACTGATTTATTACACAAAGGTACATGTCAAATGCAAAATAATAAAATATGAAATTCCCAAATCCAGGTTTGACAGTCATATTATCATTCCAAACACCGAAACTATAATTCATACCAGCACAAAAACACAAAGACGCTCATTAGTGAATTTAACATTAGATCCTCACACTGTTGTTTCAGTGAGCAGATGCCAGAAAAGACACAAATGGTGGTTTACTCGAAGGGAAAACGATACAGAAATGACCTCAAACATGTTACTTAAATAGTCGTTTTTGGATTGTAGAAATACAATACGAAACACAGTGACTGAACAGCTCAACTTACCTCAGAAGACTCAATGCTGAGAAAAAGTGAGTGTGAGGGTGCTAGTGGTGACGTTGTCTTATTCTCTTCTGTTTATTGGCAGTTGGCAGACCAGCTTTAGGCGCTTTACCGCCTCCCACTGAAAAAAGATGGAGAAGTTTAATAGCCAAGTAATTTAACTTCACTCCATCTTTATTATTCTCAAATCTAAAGTAACATGAAGTGCATTTTATTGTTTTTATCATTACTTCTGGACAATGAACAAATTCTGCATTTGACAAATGTTTGTTTCGTTTATGCATACGTAACATACTTCTGCTCTCTCATATAGTCTCTTACCATAATCATAATAAACATTCATCAAAGTCAGGGGCGTCGGACAAGGGGTAATAGTGGAACAAAGTAACAGAGGCCCTCAGGGAGGGGGGCAACAAAGATTTACTGATAATTCATAATATCATGACAAAATTTCACACTTATAATGACATGCTGTCAGTAGGAAGAAAGTTTTGCAAAACTAATTTTCCTGTAAAAAAAATATTTTTTTTATTTGTCTGGAAGCATTGGTCCTCCCATGTTAGCATTGCCCTCTATCAAAAGGAAAATAGGTTTGGTCTTGAAGTTGAGTGAGAACAAGGCTGCAGGAGCTGAGACAGTTGTTTTTTATGGTGCGTTCAAGTCATGTCGGATAGATCGTATTTACGAGTTGAATTCACATGAACGCCACCACAAAGTCGTTATTACGAGTGGGAAACTCGAAATTTTCTTTAAGCCCCGAGTTTCCGAGTTGGGGGCGTGTCAATGAGAAACATGGCAGAAATCGATGGATGCAACGTCTGTAGTTGACGGTAAATTTTTGTTTAAATTGATAGTTTAGTTGTCCTACAAATTTAAATTGGTCATGTTCTTGTTAAGCAGCTGAAATCCAAGTAAAATAATGCAGACCCTGTTGTATTTTCTTGTAATTTATTAAAATTTTCTTGTGCCGACTAAACTGACTTGAACGCACCTGACGTCGTAATTACGACTTGTCAACTCGTAAGTACGAACGTCCCAGGAGGACTTGAACGCAGCATTCGAAGACAGGTGAACCTTGCGAGAGAAGTGTTCTTATCCCTTTGCCTCAGTGTAGTAGTGTTGTCAAAAAATAAATAAATAAATAAAACACTGGTAACAATGTCTCCTGGCCCAAACAAAACATTGTCTTACTTCATAAAATATAGTGAAAGCAGGGTAACTGATGCATTAGAGCTACAATTAGCATCATGCTACATTAGACAATTTATGAGATTCACACTATGCTGTTACTCAAAATTCACTTTAAACCACCATCAAGTGTGTAATAACTAGTGCTGTAAATCGATTAAAAAAAAAAATAAAAAAAAATTAATTTTTTTCTGAAATTAATCCCGATTAATCCCACCTAACATTAAAGTTTTAAAAATACACTTTTATATTGCAATAATTTCACATTCAATCTTCAAATGAATGTACAAACAACAAAGTATATTTGGCATCTTTTTTTATGACTGAAGGCCAGTCTCTGATACCGATACTACTGATGTCTCTATAAAATTGTTTTCCCTCCTAATTTTTAAACTATCGACTAGCGATTCAACATTACAGTATAATTGAGAGCTATCAATTTTAACATTTATTAGACTTTAAAAAATAACTTTAATTTAAGTTAATTTAAAACAATCTTCACATAAACCCATTATAATAAATGTCATATTTACCTGTGCCCTTCATCAGAATTGAAATTGAAGTTATCAAACACTAAATTCTAAATTAAATATAGATGAATCCTTAATTAAAGCTATAAAAGTTATTGATTTCCTCTTTTTCCCACCTTTGATTAACAGACATCACAGCAGCTGGTTATTAGGTTGTTTTGACTGCTATTTCTTTAAGAGCTGTCGCTGCTGAACATGATGCATATCTGACACGCATTGTATTTTCTCTCAATTCTCTTTACCTTTTCTGACCCACTACAGGTCTTAAAGTCTCTACTAATGAACTGGCAAGTTGAGTCGAGTGTTAGATGAGGGTGCTGGCTGCTCCAGTTTTTAAAACCATTTCAGAGACATGTTCTTACATGTGACTCAACTATGATATATTACATACATGCACAGTTTTAAGGCAGCTTTAATCGCCTTTTTGGTAACTTCATAACTTAACTGACCACAACATTGCATGCACAGTTTATTTCACGCTTTGATATGAAATGATACCGGCTACAGCGCACGGTGGCACATGCTGCGAGCACAGTACTGTTTCCGCGCTTGTTTGACTTGTGCCTGGTGCTGAAGTTAAGTTGGATGCATGTGCATGTCTGAAATGTCTCCCATTTGATGTGCTCGTAAAGACGTTTTGCGACTAAATAACTGTATTTTTTACAGTATTTTCTCAAGGAAAAAAAGAGACCGAAACAACAGCTGTGAGTGCAGTGACCAACCCCTGCATTAACGGCGTTAAATATTTTTAACGCGTTAAACTGAAAAAATGAATTGCCTGCGTTAACGAGCTAATTTTGACAGCACTAGTAATATATTATGGTTGCAATCTAATGTGGTCATACAATGTTGAAATATTTTATTTGTGGCCTTTAGTATCCAGCTAATCGCTCTAACTGCTTAGCATTTCTCATGTAAACACTCTCTACTGTTATGAAAATACCCAAAATCTCTAATATTAAGTAAATGAGTCAATAATATTTCTCCAAGTATGTGCACTTTTGGACTAAAAGCCCTAATGGATGCTAGGGCTGCACAATTAATCAAAATTAAATTGCAATTGCAATTAGGCAAAAGCTGCGATTGTCATGCGCATCTTTCAGTGAAGCACGGTTCTGTGATCAGTAGTAAATCTTCATCCGAAGGCCAGAGGTCGCTTTCATGCTGAAACTCCAAATACGCCCTGTACAAGAAATCCAGGAAATCCCTATAGCGGTTGCTGAATAAACAGAAGATTTAACTGCTTTCATTGATTCAACATGACTAATAAACACACGACTCAGATCTGTATGTTCAAAACAATATATGGTTTATCCGAGTTCATCTTATTATAATTTTCATCATAATAAAGTATATCATAATGCAATGCTAATCGACATAGCCTTTATCACTGCTTAGTGGGGCTGCATGATATTGGAAAAAAAACTCACACTGCGATATTTTGTTTTTGTGCGATATGAAGACAAAAAAAACTAGACTTGAATAGCTCTATTTGGGGGGGGGGATCAATGATTGGGGTGATTTTGTAGGTGAGTAAATCAGCATAGAAAATAAATTAAATTAAATCTAATAAATATGTTAAAGTTACAAAAGTGATTTTTCTCTGTTTTGTTGTTTGATTAACATTCATGACACAGAAAGCTTCAGGAACATTAAACTGCTGTGAACCAATATACTGTTACACATCCATTTTCTTTGTCACTGTTTACCTTTACCTAAACCATAAGCAACTGTGTTTACAAGGATACTTGCAGAGACATGCATTTTGACAATTTCGTGCGTATGTGTAATTTCAGGCACAAATAGACGCGGAAGTGAACGGCATTCGGTGTTTGTGTGCTGCATCTGCGTAAACCAGACACGAGCAGCGCAGCGCGAAGCAACAAAATACTATAGAACCCATTATAATGCTGTCTACACTAGATGCGGCGTGGCACGACACGAGAAATCCCCGACAGTAAACTGCTGCCAAGTTTTATGAAGAACTAGTGTAGACAGACTTTAGCTGTTGCAGCACTGGGCGTGTCACGTCCGGTGTAGACATATGTCTGTATGTTCAAAGAAAACAATCAGTATAAATATAACGATCAGTATACTAAACATTGCACATGTGACTATGGCGGATGCGCATATCACAATATCGATGCTGAACGATATATCGTGCAGCCCTACAGTGCTTAGAATACTATGAAATATGCATGCCTTATTCTGTGTAAGAAGCCACATCATCTCACAGAGGGGTTTATTTCAAACACTCGATTGACGTTATGAGTGAGTTTGGAGTAAAAACATGTTAATAAATGTGGTATTTTCACTGCTTTCAGATGGAGTAGCATTTACTACACAGAGCCGTAGTTCACTGACAAGCTACGCAAACATCTTTTATAATCGCAGAACGATTTCTTCATTTCATAAATCGCACGATTAAATCGGTCTGCAATTATGAACGCAGTTTTGCATAGCTTGTAGGGCTGCATGATTAATCGAATGTGATTGTCATGCACATCTTGTCAGTAAAGCTGGTTCTGTGATTAGTAGTAAATTTCCATCACCTGCTTTAAGATGGAGCAACATTTATT
>NW_015506079.1:248444-271071 GCF_001515645.1 Sinocyclocheilus grahami
CATTAAACTGCTGTGAACCAATATACTGTTACACATCCATTTTCTTTGTCACTGTTTACCTTTACCTAAACCATAAGCAACTGTGTTTACAAGGATACTTGCAGAGACATGCATTTTGACATAGTTCTGTGCGTATGTGTCATTTCAGGCACAAATAGACGCGGAAGTGAACGGCATTCGGTGTTTGTGTGCTGCATCTGCGTAAACCAGACACGAGCAGCGCAGCGCGAAGCAACAAAATACTATAGAACCCATTATAATGCTGTCTACACTAGATGCGGCGTGGCACGACACGAGAAATCCCCGACAGTAAACTGCTGCCAAGTTTTATGAAGAACTAGTGTAGACAGACTTTAGCTGTTGCAGCACTGGGCGTGTCACGTCCGGTGTAGACATATGTCTGTATGTTCAAAGAAAACAATCAGTATAAATATAACGATCAGTATACTAAACATTGCACATGTGACTATGGCGGATGCGCATATCACAATATCGATGCTGAACGATATATCGTGCAGCCCTACAGTGCTTAGAATACTATGAAATATGCATGCCTTATTCTGTGTAAGAAGCCACATCATCTCACAGAGGGGTTTATTTCAAACACTCGATTGACGTTATGAGTGAGTTTGGAGTAAAAACATGTTAATAAATGTGGTATTTTCACTGCTTTCAGATGGAGTAGCATTTACTACACAGAGCCGTAGTTCACTGACAAGCTACGCAAACATCTTTTATAAATCGCTTTTATAAATGATTGTCATGCACATCTTGTCAGTAAAGCTGGTTCTGTGATTAGTAGTAAATTTCCATCACCTGCTTTAAGATGGAGCAACATTTATTACACAGAGCCGTAGTTCACTGACAAAAAAAAAAGCAGACGATTTAATCGTGCGATTATGAAATCGAAGAAATCGATCTGCGATTATGAAAGCTGTTTGTGTAGCTTCTCAGTGAACTACAGCTGTCTGTATAGTAAATGCTGCTCCATCTGACCAGTGAAAATATCACATTTAATCACGTTTTTACTCCAATCTCACTCATAACGTCAGTCGAGTGTTATGTCGATTAGCATTGCATTACTATATACTTTATTATAATGAACATTATAATAAGACAAACTTAGATAAACCATATATTGTTGAAGTCGTTTGTTCATTAGTCATATTGAATCAATGAAAGCAGTTAAAACTTCTGTTTATTCAGCTACATTTCCTCGATTCCTTCTGCGGGGTGTATTTGGAGTTTCAGCACGAGAGCACCTTCTGGCCTTCGGATCGAGATTTACTACTGATCACAGAACTGTACTTCACTGACAAGATGCGCATGACAATCACAGCTTTTGCCTAATCTCGATTGCGATTACATTTCGATTTATCATGCAGCCCTAATAGCTTGTCAGTGAACTACGGCTCTGTGTTGTAAAAGTTGCTCCATCTGAAAGCACATGATGGAGATTTACTACTGATCACAGAACTGGCTTTACTGACAAGATGCACATGACAATCGCATTTGATTAATCGTGCAGCCCTAATGGATGCTGTGAAGTGAAACTACACACGACTGTCTGTTTGAGTTTGTCGACAGCCAGAAGCAGGACAAAATTTGACAGAGACGACCGCTTCACATTTCTCTATGCAGGAAAATCCCTGTACGTGAAACATGTAAAATTTACAGCATAGATTCTTTAAAATACGTCGTTTAAAATACGAGTTTAAAACACTGGTCTGCTATTGACGGCATAAAACGAGTCATGATTGGTTGCTTATCTGTCAGTCATATGGCCTCTTGGGCAGTCATTGGCCATTCAAAGTGGCCATGGTTCCCAGACCTTCTGCCGTCAGTCTGTAGGTTTGGCTACGTGAGACTAATAGTGCCATAACTCTGACTTAATATCTTGAACATTTAGGCTAATTTATTTAGCTAAATCTTTTTTAATTAAAAATGGCGCTATATCCGAAGAAAACACTACACAAATGGCTTCGAAAATGTTACTCAAATTGTGTTTTTATGATTGTATAAATAAAAGCTCTCCTCACCTCAGAAAGTTCACCGCTAAGTAAGTGAATAAGGGCACAGTGCGTGGAGACTGTTTCTTCTTCTTCTGCTTCTTCTTCTGCTTCTTCTTCTTCTTCTGTTCATTCGCGTTTGCAGGTGCATTACCGCCACCAACAGAGAGAAAAATAGTATGGGTGCTTGTCAAACTGAAAGCTCGTGATGACATGTTCTTCCTATACCAGTCCTTCTTCAAGGCTAAAGTCCTGCTCAGCATTAAACGCTAGAATAAGACGTCTATGTTTATATAGTCAGCAGACGCCAGAAAAGACCCACGAATGGCGCTATATCCGAAGAAAACACTACACAAATGGCTTCGAAAATGTTACTCAAATTGTGTTTTTATGATTGTATAAATAAAAGCTCTTCTCACCTCAGAAGGTTCACCGCTAAGAGAGTGAATAAGGGCACAGTGCGTGGAGACTGTTTCTTCTTCTTCTTCTTCTTCTGCTTCTTCTTCTTCTTCTGTTCATTCGCGGTTGCAGGTGCATTACCGCCACCAACAGAGAGAAAAATAGTATGGGTGCTTGTCAAACTGAAAGCTCGTGATGACATGTTCTTCCTATACCAGTCCTTCTTCAAGGCTAAAGTCCTGCTCAGCATTAAACGCTAGAATAAGACGTTCTAGTGTCTAGTAAGTGCGAATGTCTACGTTGTAAATGTTTTCTCCCCCGCGGTCAGGGAGCGGGAATAGGCTACTTAAATTATAATTTGAAGACACTTTATATTGAAATGTTTTACATGAACTGTATCTTTCTGTTAATGCAGTGTACAGGTAATGACAACCAATGGTCTACTAGTTGTTTAAGCAGTTTAGCATTATGTGATTCATTTACTTCATGCCAATTTTATTAATTAATTAATTTATTTATTTTTGGTGTTGCATAATATAATGAAACTGAATAAGCTAAGTGTCAAATCATTTTCAGCTTTTTTTTTTTTTTTTTTTGAAATGTGATTGAAAGACAAGAAAGATACACCTGATGCATCCTTTAAAACAGGCTGAATTAAGAATGCAAAATGAAGACTGCCTACTAAGCAACCTTCAAATTGCCCCGCGGTCAGGGAGCGGGAATAGGCTACTTAAATTATCATTTGAAGACACTTTATATTGAAATGTTTTACATGAACTGAATCTTTCTGTTAATGCAGTGTACAGGTAATGACAACCAATGGTCTACTAGTTGTTTACATTAAGCAGTTTAGCATTATGTGATTCATTTACTTCATGCCAATTTTATTAATTAATTAATTAATTTATTTATTTTTGGTCTTGCATAATATAATGAAGCTGAATAAGCTGTGTCAAATCATTTTCAGCTTTTTTTGTTGTTGTTGTGAATTGTGGATTGAAAGACAAGAAAGATACACCTGATGCATCCTTTAAAACAGGCTGAATTAAGAATGCAAAATGAAGACTGCCTACTAAGCAACCTTCAAATTGAGATGTCCTTTGATGGAGGTTTATGATGTGGCAACCTACAGTCGATATGCAGTCTTCAATTTAAGATGCACCCAACATCTGTGTTAATAAAAATAACAATTTGGTCCCTCGATATCTCTTTGCCACCGTGAAATCTTCTCAGTCTCTCCAAGTGTATAAATAAATACGGCCGGGAAGCAAGAAAACACACATTCAAATGTATTCTCAAATACTTCAATTTATTCACAGAAATACAGATCTTATATAGGCATGTCGAGGGGAGTTTTCACCCTCTTAACCAATGAGGATAGGGGGACATACCCATACAGGATGTTTTTCCCAAGAACATGTGTTTTGTATAAAATTGCCACATATACAGAAAAACATATCCATATAAGGAATAGACTTCCTGGCGACAGAGTCTGAACCCCCCTTCTAAATCAGCACAAACTCCTTTACCTTGAATATTGAGTAAGAGACATTCAAACACCATACAAGAGAGAGAGAGAACAGATAGAGGAGGGGTGATTCAGAGAAGGAGAGAGAAAGAGTGAGAAAGGAGGGGTACGGCATCAAAAGACAGAGAGTGTTTTCTAACAATCTGTTGCAGACTTTGTTCTCCTCCACCACACATTGTAAACAAATTCAGACCATATCTTACTTATGCTCTCAGCTTCGGTCCTACGGTGCAAACCTGAGTTCAGAAAGCAGCATTAACATTATTCAAACAAACAGAACTCTGACGTCAACCTGAATGTCCACCGTATAGGCCTTCTAGTATGAAAGAGCAAAGACCAACTCTGTAACAAACTTATGGATGAAAGTTGAAACCGCTGGTCCTGAAGATAAACTTTGTTCAGTTGACAACTTTGGACAATGCTTTTTTATTTTTTGGTATAAGCATGTTCCCTGAGAAACTGTGCATTCACTTGTAATAGATCTGCAAGTGAACAAAAAAACGAATAGAGGGAGCGCAAAAGTTTCTTAGGAGAAATCTAAACCGCAAGCAAACGCAAAAAATAGTTCGTCAAAGTGGTAGAGCTTTTGTTCATTGCTCTTTTAGTTTTAGGTTGTTTTTACATGGTTTATCAGAATATAATGAAGAGATTTATGGTGATGGTGTAGTTTGCCTCACTCAACTGTTGACACTGATGAAATGAGCTTTAACATGCATACAAAGTCACTTCTAAAGAAATGCAAGTTTAAGATCCACATCTCTGATGCCAACCAACGTGCATGCCTGTATTAATAAAATTCATTTTAACAATTAACAGTGTTATAAATTAGCCCTCTCATATATCTTTTCACAGGTCTTCAGACAATTACGGGTCTGTATTCACTTCACTCAGATCGTCACTCAACCAGTTTGAAAAAATTTATTTTAGTTAGGGTATGACCATGTTTTCCTCTCCTCACAAATTTCCATGAGATGTACTCGTTTTCGCACCCATTCATCTTGGGTTAACTGCCTAAACTGACAATGCTGAAGGAATTTCTTCTGTTGAGAATATCTAGTTTGTGCTGTCTCCACAGCTGTCCCTTTATTTGAAACTAGGCAGAGTGCCACAATGACAGCATCTCTGGCTTTTATGGCTGAAGTAAGAGGATTGGAAAGAGGTTGGGCTCTGTTCACAACATGCTGGTCGACTTGTACTGCTTCTTTAATCTACTGTAGCATCATCTTTCCCAAAAATGAGAAGACCATTTACATATGTGAAAACTCTTCCCACACTGAGCATGTGTGCTGCTTCTCTCCAGTGTGGATCTCCTGATGTGTTTTCAGATGTCCTGACTGACTGAATCTCTGAATCTGAAACCGAACAAAAATGGCAGACATGCTGAATTAAAATGCAAATTCAATCACTGACGTAGATGGAGCTCATTTGCACTAAATAACAATATTTGCCCTGAGTCAAGCACTGAATGTGCTCTTCCCTGACACTAAGCTAAATTGCACCATGCTTCTCAAGGGTTCACCGTGAAGGGCTGCCTGCGCACAATCACAATCTATTTCCAGTTCCAGTTCATTTATAAAGCACATAATAATAGAGAGGTGTTGTCCACAGTTGTTTTGTTTATTGTACACACAAGACATTAAAAACATAACAAACACAAATGACCAGGGTTTAAATTGTTACAGTTAGTTAGGCAACATCACACAATGTTTTCACCATTGTGACTGTTTAATCGTTCTATAAACAATTCAATAAGCAAATACAATAATATTAGGTCACTTACATTTTAGACGGATTCATTGCTGATTGATTCCATGTTTTGAACGAATCAGTTGAGTCAAAGATGATATCGCTAGGCTCTATGATATTGAGCTTATATGTATATACATATACAAACCCAATTCCAAAAAAGTTGGGACACTGTACAAATTGTGAGTAAAAAAGGAATGGAATAATTTACAAATCTCATAAACTTATATTTTATTCACAATAGAATATAGATAACATAACAAATGTTGAAAGTGAGACATTTTGAAATGTCATGCCAAATATTGGCTCATTTTGGATTTCATGAGAGCTACACATTCCAAAAAAGTTGGGACAGGTAGCAATAAGAGGCCGGAAAAGTTAAATGTACATATAAGGAACAGCTGGAAGACCAATTTGCAACTTATTAGGTCAACTGGCAACATGATTGGGTATAAAAAGAGCCTCTCAGAGTAGCAGTGTCTCTCAGAAGTCAAGATGGGCAGAGGATCACGCAAATGACCATAATTAAAAGACATCTCTCAGACTTTTAAGAGTGATTAAAGTCTCTTAAAACATCTTCATACTCTTAAAAACTATATCTGTGACACTCAACACTCACGTATGATCAAGCGCTAATGAAAACTCACCAAGAGTTGATGTTTGTCTAATAGGCTATATTGTGGATCACAAAAGGCTATATTTGATCCGCTCATGCTACTTTTCCAAGTAGCGCTTCCATTCTGGCTTTGGCAGTGCATAAAGGTCCATTTCTGTAATAGCACCACGATTCTCTAACAAACTTTAGTAGGACCTACTTTGTTTTCCCATTTTCCAGTCCTTGAATCCATGTGACTAAAATTCAAGTAATTAAAAGAAGCATGGGCACGCTGACATTAATAAAACAGACATGTAGATATTTACAGCTTAATAAAACAAGCACAAAATACACAATTAAAATGCAAACGCACTCAAAACAATACGCTGTCAAGAATGAACTAATTAATAAAAACATGTATGTCATATATATATATATATTTTTAAATATATATATATATATATATATATATATATTTAGCCCTTTTGTTCTATTTCTCTTTGCTTTGTAATGCTGCTATATTTCATTTGTAATTTGTTCCACCATTATGCATTAGGAATTATTTAAATAGTAACACATTAAATCTACTACAATACATTTTGCATTTGTTAAATGCTGTAGGTTTAGCTGTTGGTTTTGAATAGTTTATATTTATGAATTGTTGTTCCCATTCTAAAAGCCATACAAATACATATTTTCATTTTTGTGGTCCCTCATCCGATGGTGTCTGGTCCAGTCCTGTTGATTTCACAATGTAAAACCATCCACCAACATGATTTAGACCAGCTCTGAACAGGTGCTGTTCACTGTCTAGGCTGTTAGGGAGAAATCAAAAGAGAAAATAAACAGTGTTGGCTGTAATAAGTTGAATATTACAGAGTTTCAATTACTTTTTTTTTGAATAACAAGAAGTGTAACAGATCACACTAATATTAAACGTCTGTAATCTTATTAGTTATCATGTTAATATGACACGACAAAAGATGTTTACTCGCCTCAGGTTACAGTTGGAGTCTTTAAGCGCTTTACTGAGCTGCTTCCTTGAGTTTCCTATTTTATTCTTTTTCAGATCAAGTTCTTTTAAAAAATGCAAAGCTTTCGTCTTAGCCAAAGGCTGAGCCAAACATGCAACATCCGTAATGCCACAGTCACTTAGGCTAGAAAAAGACAGAGAAAGAGACTTTCACTTTAACCCAGAGTTTTAAATCATCTTTGTTCAACAAAATTTCAGAAGTGAAATCAATTATTTAAATGGGAATCTAATCTGCTGAGTGTCTCAAGATTTCACTACAATAATAAGTAACCTGCTCTAAAAAAATTTTAATCTTTTTTGGGGGAGATCTTGGCTTTTTGAATTTCAAGACAAATTATCACAACAAAACCATTTACAGACTAATGACTTGTACTGCTTTTAAAATAATGATTTCTCTCTGAAACACCTTAACAGGACTTAGTTCTAGTTTTCTATTACATTCTGCCAAAAATATGATTGTTTGCCATTTTCATTCCTTGAAATGTTACTTGTCCCTTTAAAAAAAATTACATCATGTCATTCAAGGACCAAATTACCATCTCATCACTGCATTAAAAAAAAGATAATTTTATGTTCTCAAAATTCATGTCATGCAGAGGAAAAAAAAAACATCACTATGTGTCCTGAAATAAAATGTGAAATATTTAAGTGATATTGAGTGTATGTAGATATTTACATAACTAAGTATTTTGATTCTTGTAGATCAGGTTTGTCCAATCCTGCTCCTGGAGGACCACTATGTCCTTTAGTTGGACATTTTGGTTTCAACTTTAATTAAACACACCTGAAGGAGATAATCAAATATCTTCAAGATTACAGCAGGCAGGTGTGTTGGAGCAGGTTGGAGCTAAACTCTGCAAAATGTTGGCCTCCAGGAGCACCTCTAATGAACAAAAGCTTCTTACCTCAATCTCTCCAGTTTACAGTCTAAATTCTTCAGTACGTCACATAAGTGCTTCACTCCTTTGTTTTTTACTTTATTCCCACTAAGATCCAGTTCTCTCAGGTGTGATGGGTTTGATCTCAGAGCTGAAGTCAGAGCAGAACATCCTTCATCTGTTATATCACAGTATCTTAACCTAAAACAGGGGAAATGAGAAAAACAAACCTCTTATTCCATTACGGCATATCATCTTCATGGAAAACAGAGTAAGGTGAATTCAACAAACTCATCTGAAATGACGTCATATCCATATGTTCTTAAGTTTTACTTCAAGTATATCAGGGCCTTAAAACGTCAGGTTAAACCTGTTAAGTGATTTTGAGCATTTGGATTCTTGTATGTGAATGTTATTAACCTCAATCTCTCCAGTTTACAGTGTGAATCCTTCAGTACGTCACATAAGTGATTCACTCCTGTGTTTTTCATTTGATTCTCACTGAGGTCCAGTTCTCTCAGGTGTGATGGGTTTGAACACAGACCTAGAATCAGGATGAGACACTGTTTCTCTGTAATACTGCATCCACACAGACTGAAGACAGAAAGAGAAAAGACAATGAATCACATCAATGTTCAGTTCATGTGTGAGTTAAATACATAATGAATAAATGCCATACAGTCACTGACACAACAGCAACAATCTGAAAAACGTAATTGTATAATCATAAGCCAATACAGGATAAGTTGGATTTGATGATACTAGCATCTCTGGAACCATCTTCACTTAGACAAAAAACAACAACTATACATTATTCATGTAAATTAAGATACAGGATCAACTATATAACAATTAAAAAATTTACAAGGAAATTTGGTACATGAATCAAATTTGGTTGAGCATAGTTTACCATCAACAAATGTTGCTTAATAAAAGTAGATGCAGTCAAAAGTTCTATTAGTGCTGAAAAACCATGTAACTCTGCCAAAATAATCTAATGTCATTCATGTTAGACTGTTTTAGTCTATTGCCACTTCTTCTATTTTAGCATATGAAACCATTTTAAACAAATTTTAGTGACAAAGTTTCAGAGTTTAAAGTTCTTGCTACTGAAACACACACACACACTGAATCATCAAGCCATTAGCTAACAGCATAATACACTTTCATCATGCTGTAACTGCTGTACAGTATAATGTTACTAACTCTAGTTTCTCCAGCTTGCACTGTGGGTTCCTGAGTAGATCACAGAGGTGTTTCACTCCAGAATCTCCTAGTTGATTTCCGCTCAGGTTCAGTTCTCTCAGGTGTGATGGGTTTGATTTCAGAGCTGACGTCACAGCAGAACAACCTTCATCTGTCACATCACAGCATCCTAACCTACATTGGGAGAAATATGATCAAAAAACAAAAAAATTTCATTCTGTCTTAGTCAAACACAAAAACAATTGTTTCTTTCATGCATGTGAATGTTCCTCACCTCAATCTCTCCAGTTTACAGTGTGAATCCTTCAGTACGTCACATAAGTGATTCACTCCTGTGTTTTTTAGTTCATTTTCACTGAGGTCCAGCTCTCTCAGGTGTGAAAGGTTTGAACGCAGAGCTGAACTTAGACTGAGACACTGTTTCTCTGTAATACTGCATCCACACAGACTGAAGATAAAAAGAAAAAAGTGAAATGATCTTATTGAAGAGCTACAGACTTTTAGTTTAATTCACAGTCTAATTTGATGTGTAAAAATTTTAGATTTTATGCTTAGACGTTATACTTTGGATATTTATTCAGATATTATACCTCTATTTTTTTGCCAACATTTTTTGCAGTATAATTTTTGCAGTAACGCTAACAGTCAGAGATTGCCATTCATTTTATTTTCTCTCTGTCTGTGTAGGAGTGTGTGGGGAGAATGAGAATGTTTTACACTCCTGATATTTTAAGGTCTCACCATTTCTGTTTACACAGTTTTTATTCAACATATATTGAAAAGAAACATACATTGAAAATGCATGCATTAGGAGTGTTAAACACCTAATATAATGTATGATCATTGAGGAAATTCCAGAATGTGCAGTGCAAATACACCTAAACAGTAAACTGGTACTAACGCTAGTATTTCCAGTTTGAATTCTGGGTTCTTCAGCAGAACACCAAGGTTTTCAACTCCTAGTTGATTTCCACTGAGGTCCAGCTCTCTCAGGTTTGATGGGTTTGGTTGCAAAGCTGAAGTTACAGCAGAACAACCTTCATCTGTCATATCACAGTATCTTAACCTACATTGAGAAAGAGAGCAGAAAATAAGACAGAAGCTAACTTCATAACAACAATAGACAAAAGAAGAGAGATCATTTTATTTCACCATATCACAAAAACGCACAAATAATGTGAAGACCTTTTCACAAATATGTGAACTCATGAATGTTCCTGACCTCAATCTCTCCAGTTTACAGTCTGAGTCCTTCACTACGTCACATAAGATCTTCACTCCTCTGTTTTGTAGTTTATTCTCACTCAGGTCCAGTTCTGTCAGGTGTGATGGGTTTGTTTTCAGAGCTGAAGTCAGGATGAGACACTGTTTCTCTGTAATACTGCATCTACACAGACTGAAGACAGAGAGAGAGAAGACAATGAATCACATCTATGATGACCCAATAAAGTTAAAAGTGTGGGTCGCATGACAGTAGTTTGCCATTTGAAAAGCACTTCGTAAGTAAATGCAGCTCAGAATTCAGCATCATAAAATTTATTTTTCAGAATATTCTACTGTAATTCTACAAACTGTAGAATTATTATTTTTTAGAATTATTATATTATTGAAAAATAAAAAGATTATTTCAACTCCCTCTACAGTAGCTGAAATAATTGTTGACTTGACTGAAAATACATTATTGATTTGTCACTGAGGTCCAGCTCTCTCAGGTGTGAAAGGTTTGAACGCAGAGCTGAACTTAGACTGAGACACTGTTTCTCTGTAATACTGCATCCACACAGACTGAAGATAAAAAGAAAAAAGTGAAATGATCTTATTGAAGAGCTACAGACTTTTAGTTTAATTCACAGTCTAATTTGATGTGTAAAAATTTTAGATTTTATGCTTAGACGTTATACTTTGGATATTTATTCAGATATTATACCTCTATTTTTTTGCCAACATTTTTTGCAGTATAATTTTTGCAGTAACGCTAACAGTCAGAGATTGCCATTCATTTTATTTTCTCTCTGTCTGTGTAGGAGTGTGTGGGGAGAATGAGAATGTTTTACACTCCTGATATTTTAAGGTCTCACCATTTCTGTTTTTGTACAACATTTTGGAGGATACACAGTTTTTATTCAACATATATTGAAAAGAAACATACATTGAAAATGCATGCATTAGGAGTGTTAAACACCTAATATAATGTATGATCATTGAGGAAATTCCAGAATGTGCAGTGCAAATACACCTAAACAGTAAACTGGTACTAACGCTAGTATTTCCAGTTTGAATTCTGGGTTCTTCAGCAGAACACCAAGGTTTTCAACTCCTAGTTGATTTCCACTGAGGTCCAGCTCTCTCAGGTTTGATGGGTTTGGTTGCAAAGCTGAAGTTACAGCAGAACAACCTTCATCTGTCATATCACAGTATCTTAACCTACATTGAGAAAGAGAGCAGAAAATAAGACAGAAGCTAACTTCATAACAACAATAGACAAAAGAAGAGAGATCATTTTATTTCACCATATCACAAAAACGCACAAATAATGTGAAGACCTTTTCACAAATATGTGAACTCATGAATGTTCCTGACCTCAATCTCTCCAGTTTACAGTCTGAGTCCTTCACTACGTCACATAAGATCTTCACTCCTCTGTTTTGTAGTTTATTCTCACTCAGGTCCAGTTCTGTCAGGTGTGATGGGTTTGTTTTCAGAGCTGAAGTCAGGATGAGACACTGTTTCTCTGTAATACTGCATCTACACAGACTGAAGACAGAGAGAGAGAAGACAATGAATCACATCTATGATGACCCAATAAAGTTAAAAGTGTGGGTCGCATGACAGTAGTTTGCCATTTGAAAAGCACTTCGTAAGTAAATGCAGCTCAGAATTCAGCATCAAAAAATTTATTTTTCAGAATATTCTACTGTAATTCTACAAACTGTAGAATTATTATTTTTTAGAATTATTATATTATTGAAAAATAAAAAGATTATTTCAACTCCCTCTACAGTAGCTGAAATAATTGTTGACTTGACTGAAAATACATTATTGATTTGTTTAGCCAACTAAAAAGTTTGATCCACAGAGCTCTGGGTAGAAAGCAATACAATTTTAATACATAATTTTATTGTGTCTCTAATTCAGGCAAAAGAGAAAATAGTATTATCAACTACTGTAACATTACTATTAAAAGCAATTTAACATTTCAGAGCATGTAAAATACTCACGTCAGTGTGTTGAGTGTACAGTGTTTATCCTGCAGTAGAGCAGCGAGCTGCTTCATGTTTGTGTCTCCTAGTTCATGTTCACTCAGATTCAGTTCTCTCAGGAGTAACGGGTTTTTACCCACAATTCCAGTCACATACTGACATGCTTCATCTGCAGCAGGACCCAAAAACCTGCAGAAAAAAAGATGACGCAGGATTCAATTCAGTTTGCAATTATTAAACTTAAAACATACGTTAAAATCACTCACCTCAGTGTCTTCAGCTGACAGTTTGGATCCTGTAGTAAATCATTGAGCTGCTTCACTCCTGATTGTCCAGGATCATTTCCTGTGAGATCCAGCTCTATCAGGTGTGAAGGGTTTGATCTCAGAGCTGAAGCCAGAGCTTTATAACCTTCTTCAGTGATACTGCAGTCTGAAAGCCTACAGAAAACATATTTTAAAAAGTAATCAAATTCATTACACATAAGATAATTTTATACCAAAAGTTTAAATGCATTTTATTTATTTTCTCTTTTGATCAGAGAAGAAAAATATACTTCATATCTGGCAGAAACATTAAGGCCCGTTCACAACAAGAACGATAACTATATGCATAAAGATGAAGTTCTAAATATCATTTTAAATTTAAAAGAATAGCAGAGTTCACACCACAACTATAATAATAAAGATTTAGATTAACATTATTGTTGGGATTACTCACACAGTTAACATTTGAAAACATTCATTAGAAATATAAAAAAGTAATCTAAACGTAACCAAATGTAATCAGTTATATTAATAAAGTAATTGAAATAGTTACCCTACTTCCTACATTAAAAAAAAAAGATAACTTGTAATCTGTAACCTATTGCATTTCCAAAGTTAACCAAAGTAATCCATAGTTATGCACTATCCACTCAACCGTGTAGTGTATGAATTATAATATAAGGGTATTTTGTCATCATTGGAGTCTGCTGCCCCTCCACCTCCACTACATAATTAAAGCTGCGATGGTTGAGTGCATAAAGCGTCCAACACTACACACTTCATTTTATTGGTTAATTAAGTGCATCATCTGAGTATTTAAAGTGCACTTATTCTTTTTGGAATTTTTAGAGTTAACATGAGTAGTGCGAGTAGTGGAATAGTGCATAAGTATGCGAATTGGAACACACCTATAAACTGTAAAAAAATAAAAAGATGGATGACGCGTCTCGACTTCCTTCCACTATAGAAAAGAGAAGTCAAAACGTCCCAGTATGGCCGCTTAAATATGCCATAGTAAACAAAATACTCACATCAGTGTGTTGAGTTTACAGTGTTTATCCTGCAGTAGAGCAGCGAGTCGATTAACATTTGAGTCTCCGAGTTTGCGTTCACTCAGATTCAGTTCTCTCAGGAGTAATGGGTTTTTACCCACAATTCCAGTCACATACTGACATGCTTCATCTGCAGCAGGACCCAAAAACCTGCAGACAGGAGAAGTACACTGACATTACCTGCCATATAATGACTTTAGTGAAAGTATGTGAAAGGGCCAGTAATAATTTCAAAGGTTTTCGTATGATCAACATTTTGACAAAACCAGTTTTAATGATAAAAATGATCATTTAAATGATAAGCCGGCCATTGCAGTCTTAAAACGATTTCTTGAGAAACAGAAAACGAATGAGTAACAATCATAAGTGATTTCAAAATAAGTTTGTCTCGAACGCATGTTATTGCAGTTGAAGTCAGCTGAGCTGCCACCGCAGATGATTTCATACACAATGCACTCTTTCAGTCAGAACGTGTCCATGTCTTGTGACTGAGTGTGTGACAGAGAAAATTGGAGTGAAAATCATGCCATTTAGGGTGACAATGCATGCATTATAGAATTTGATATAGCAACTTTTCAAAAGCTGCTAAATTTGTTGCTAGTGCTTTTTGGGAAAAAAAGTTGCTAGGATCATCTGAAAAGTTGCAAAATCGACCAACAAAATTGCTAAGTTGGCATCACTCGAGGTGGGTGCTCTCTGTGCATCTTTAAGTGTCTGGGGACAACATGGATCTCATAGTGCGCAAGATCAGGGGGAAAATAAAGAACTGCGCCGCAACATCCGTCTTGTTCCCATGCATACTATGTTGCTGCAAATTTCTATTTTTCTTTATTTTTCAATTTTTAACATTAGTGGCATAAACAATTAAGCTGTCAAATAATAGCTAATTTTATTGAAAATCAATTACTAATCATCTTGACAACTGACATTACTACTAGTTTTAGTTCTATTAGTTCTATTACACTTTATTATATCAAGAACACTCACCTCAGTGTCTTCAGCTGACAGTTTGGATCCTGTAGTAAATCATCGAGCTGCTTCACTCCTGATTGTCCAGGATCATTTCCTGTGAGATCCAGCTCTATCAGGTGTGAAAGGTTTGATTTCAGAGCTGAAGCCAGAGCTTTATAACCTTCTTCACTGATACTGCAGTTAGAGAGTCTACAGAAAATAAAAACGTTAATTAAATTAACACTGTGGATCAAATTAATAACTGCACAATAGTCTGAATCATAAATGGACTAAATCACACTAGAGTTAAAGACATAATCACAATGCAAAGTATTTTTGAGCAGACTGAATGAATATATAATATTCCAGTGATTGCTGGAGTTGAGTGTATCTGATGGTGAAATGTACTAACTTGAGTATCTTCAGTTCACACACAGGATTCTTCAGTCCCTCACAGATCTCTTTGACTCCTGAGTCCAGCAGACGGCTGTTGTTCAGGTTCATCTCTTTCAGGATGGTTTTGGAGGAGAGAACAGTAGCTAGAACTGAACAGCTTTTCTCTGTCCGCTTACAATTATTCAGCCTGAACACAAAATCAGCATTATTTATTATTCAGCACATATTCAACACACAACAGATCAACAGCTCTTCATATCTGCTCACACATGTGGCCAACAGTTTTTTTTACACTGAATAAACAGAAGATATAATGTATAAAATCATGTTCACTCACTTCATTTTCTCCACTTTACTATGAGAGTCCATTAAAAGAGCAGAGAGTTTCTCTCCATCCAGATCTCCAATTTTATCGTCACTCAGATCCAGTTCTTTCAGTAATAATGGACTTTTACCCAGAACTTTAGTGAGATACTTACACGCTTCGAGTGCAGCAGCACTTTTCAGAAACCTAAAGGAATTATATTTTTATTAATTATTATTATTATATTTTGATTATGTTTTTTTAATATAATTTCATCTTAATTTTATGTATTGTGCATTTCTACAGTAGGATGTACTTATTTTCAAATTATTGAAGCAATTATTATTTTGTCATGAAACTTGTATTGGAAATGAAATTCAGTGGTATGATTGTGTTGAAATTCTTATTATTGAGAGTTTGTAAATTCCTCTTCCTGTCATCACAGTAGACCATTTGGCCCTTTACCTAGCTTCATACAGTGGACTTCATGTCTTTCAATAAGTTCAAAAAATGTGACATTTTAATCACCTGATTGTCTTCAATTGATAATGTCCATCCTGTAGTAAATCATTGAGCTGCTTCACTCCTGATTGTCCAGGATCATTTCCTGTGAGATCCAGCTCTATCAGGTGTGAAGGGTTTGATCTCAGAGCTGAAGCCAGAGCTTTATAACCTTCTTCTGTGATACTGCAGTTAGAGAGTCTACAGAAAAGTTCAAAATAAAATATCTTACATAATACAATTGAAACACGTAAAAACTTAACATTGTGTTGAGAAATTATTTTAAATTGTAAAAAAAAAAAAAGGTAAGGCAAAGAAGGTGAATTAAACGTTAGATTCAAAACAAACAAACAAACAACAACAACAACAAAAAAACATAAAACATTACTGCTAAAGAAGAAAAATATTTGCCATTTCTTTCATTTTTTTAGCATTAAATATGGTTTAACACTATGATTTAAATCACTCACCTGAGTTTCTGCAGCGTGCAGTTTGTATCTTCTAATCCGTTCTGGAGTTTCTTCACTCCTGAATCCTGCAGATTATTGTTGCTCATGTCAAGTTCTTTCAGACTGGAGTTTGATCTCAGGACTGTAGCGAGAGCTGAACATCTTTCCTCTGTTAGACCACACTTACGCAGACTAAAATATTAAACATGAGAGAGAGAATTTATAAACACAAAGTACTTGATGCCAACATTCAGTGAGTACTGAGAATTATTTTGTTTTAGTCATCTGATTTCTTTAAGATACTTTAAATATGTAATAATAAATTAACAATACTCACTGAAGTGTGTTGAGTGTACAGTGTTTATCCTGCAGTAGAGCAGCGATCTGATTCACTCGTGTGTCTCCTAGTTCATGTTCACTCAGATTCAGTTCTCTCAGGAGTAACGGGTTTTTACCCACAATTCCAGTCACATACTGACATGCTTCATCTGCAGCAGGACCCAAAAACCTGCAGACAGGAGAAGTACATCGATATTACCTGCCATATTATGACTTGTTTTCAAATGCTTGTGACAGAGCCTTTAATAATTTCAAAGCTTTTAAAAATAACTTTTTCATGGTTTAAAGGATTAGTTCACTTACACAATAAAAATGTCCTGATAATTTACTCTCCCCCGTGTCATCTACAATGTTCATGTCTTTCTGACTTCAGTCGCAAAGAAATTAAGGCTTTTGAAAGAAAATATTCCAGAATTTTTCTCCATATAGTGGACTTTTATGGTTCCCAATGGTTTGAACTTCCAAACAGCAGTTTCAATGCAGTTTCAAAGGGCTCTATACAATTCCAGCTGAGGAATAAGGGTCTTATCTAGCAAAACAATCATAATATTAAGAAAAAAAACTAATTTATATAATTTTTTAACCAAAACTGCTCATCTTGCACTAGCTCAACCTCACACATTACATAATCACGCACGCGTGACATGCGCGAGTGTGCAAAGAAAGTCAGACGCCCTTTACAAAATAAGGTAAAATAACGATATCACACGATTTTGAAGTTGGAGGAAAAAATTAGATGGAGTTTATTACCCTACTCTACCTTTCTGGACCGAAGTACACAGACGAAGAACTAACCACACGTGACTTGATTACGCAATATATGACGACGCGCATGCGCATCACAGAGCTAGTGCAAGATGAGCATTTGTGGTTAAAAAGTATATAAATATACATTTTTTTATGAAAATGACCGATCGTTTTGCTAAGTAAGACCCTTATTCCTCAGATGGGATCACTTAGAGACCTTTGAAGCTGCATTGAAACTGCAATTTGAAAGTTCAAATTGTTAGGAACCATTTAAGTCCACTAAACGGAGAAAAATCCTGGAATGTTTTCCTCAAAAAACTTAATTTCTTTACGACTGAATAAAGAAAGATATGAATATCTTGGATGACAAGGGGTGAGTATATTATCAGGAAATTTTTATTCTGGAAGTGATCTAATACTTTAATAATCTTTCAGCTAAAGTTATTTAAAGTTAGTTCAAAATTATTGGACTTCATTATTTTAATATCACTCACCTCAGTGTCTTCAGCTGATAGTTTGGATCCTGTAGTAAATCATTGAGCTGCTTCACTCCTAATGGTCCAGGATCATGTCCTGTGAGATCCAGCTCTATCAGGTGTGAAGGGTTTGATCTCAGAGCTGAAGCCAGAGCTAGATAACCTTCTACGACTGAATAAAGAAAGATATGAATATCTTGGATGACAAGGGGTGAGTATATTATCAGGAAATTTTTATTCTGGAAGTGATCTAATACTTTAATAATCTTTCAGCTAAAGTTATTTAAAGTTAGTTCAAAATTATTGGACTTCATTATTTTAATATCACTCACCTCAGTGTCTTCAGCTGATAGTTTGGATCCTGTAGTAAATCATTGAGCTGCTTCACTCCTAATGGTCCAGGATCATGTCCTGTGAGATCCAGCTCTATCAGGTGTGAAGGGTTTGATCTCAGAGCTGAAGCCAGAGCTAGATAACCTTCTTCAGTGATACTGCAGTCTGAAAGTCTACAGAAAAGAAGTGTGTAACAATAATAATAATAATATTTTTATATAATAAATATTATTGAAAAAAACATTTTTTATTATTGAAAATACTGTTAAAATACATATTGCTTTGTTAAAAAGCCAAGTTTAGAACTTTTTTTGCACCTCTTCAGGTTAGTGAAGAAAAAACTATTCATAAGTGCTGACATAAGAAGAATCTTACCTTTCTGTTAGGTCTACTAGAGTAATTTTAAATTTGAACCAAAGATAATGTTTTGCGATTAAAATATTTTCATTTAATTTACATACCCAAGTTTTTCCAGTGTGCAGTTTATATTTTCTAGTCCATTCTGGAGTTTCTTCACTCCTGAATCCTGCAGATTATTGTTGCTCATGTCAAGTTCTTTCAGACTGGAGTTTGATCTCAGGACTGTAGCGAGAGCTGAACAGCTTTCCTCTGTTAGACCACACTTACGCAGACTAAAATTATGAACAGGAGAGAATTTACAAACACAAAGAACTTGATGCCAACATTCAGTGATCACTGAGGAGTATTCATTATAATGATATATTTAAGATACTTTAAATGTACCATTATAAATAAAAAAATACTCACTGAAGTGTTTTAAGTTTACAGTGTTTATCCTGCAGTAGAGCAGAGATCTGATTCACTCGTGTGTCTCCTAGTTCACGTTCACTCAGATTCAGCTCTCTCAGAAGTAACGGGTTTTTACCCACAATTCCAGTCACATACTGACAGGCTTCATCTGCAGCAGGACTCAAAAACCTGGAGAAGAATGATGAAGCAGGATTCATTACATTTTAAAGATAAACTTGAATTTACTTTAAGAAACCGTATTAATTAAATATTTTTACAAATAAATTGCCTGCATCAATTACATGTCTCACCTCAGTGTCTTCAGTTGACAGTTTGGATCCTGTAGTAAATCATTGAGCTGCTTTACTCCTGATGGTCCAGGATCATTTCCTGTGAGATCCAGCTCTATCAGGTGTGAAAGGTTTGATCTCAGAGCTGAAGCCAGAGCTTTATAACCTTCTTCTGTTACATTACACTCAGAGAGTCTAGAACAGGTATTAAAATACAACATTCAGCTAAATAATCAATTATAAAATAAATCAATTAAATAAAAAATATATATATATTTTCAAACAGAAACTCATGACTGAATAGGGCTGTATGTTCACTTTTCATAGCACTGGTGCTGCAGAGGATGAAAGTTTTGTAGCACAGGCCACACAATTACAGCACAAGAATAAAACATTTGTTACCATCTCTGAAAACAACCACAAGAAGCGCAGTTTATCATTTAAATGGGCATGTGAAATTATTGTTCCATACATGGCACACAAAATCCAAATTGAACAAGAAACACATTTGTAAAATAAATAATAACAGCAGGTTTGTTGTGCTAGTTTATCGGACAGCACAATTTGGGCAAACTGTTTTCCTATATCAATGTAAGGTTATATAATTATTAGCATCCTTAGATTTCACAGAAAATTGCAGGGTGACCTGTCACATGCAGGGGTTCTATAACTATAAATAATTAGAAAAGTCTAAGGCTTTGTTATAAAATTTTTAATTATTAAGTAAAAAAAAAAATCTGTGACAGTAATTTAATTTTTGTCAAGAATTCCTGTGCATCCCCTGAGAGGAAAAATAACTCCTATACACTTCCCTACACTGGAGAAAGATGTATGGATTAACATATTTATTTCAAATTTCTTTAGAGAGAAGTTATATTTGTCATATTTTTACCCAAAACAGGGTGTTATGAGTATTAGTGAGTAAATATGTGTAATGTAATGTCTGTTTTATTCATACTAGAAACCAGAGGGCACCCTTACGCACAAACTCCACAAGTGAGACTCACAGAAGTAATTCAAAAAAGGTGCAGTGTGTAATATTTAGGAGGATCTATTGACAGAAATGCAATATAATATACATAACTATGCTTTCAGATGTGTATAAAGACCTTACACAATTAACTGTTTTGTTTTTATTAACTTAGAATGAGCAATTTATATCTACATACACCGCGGGTCCCCTTACATGAAAGTCGCAACCATGTTTGTACAGTAGCCCTTAAAGGACAAACTGAGCGCGTTTCGTCACTATGATGTTCGTTCGAATAAATCACTGACACAATGATGAACAAGTAACAATAATATTCGCAATAAAATATAGTTTTATTGAATAATTAAGTAAATATAATTCCTTGATTTACCTTTGTAAAGAAACTACTCTCGGCTGTCTCAGACTATGACATCTTAGTCCTGTATCGGCCACCGTAGCTTCTCTAAAGGGAGGGGTGAGCGGGGGACTGAGCCGTTGGTTGCAATTTGCAACCTCACTGCAAGATGCCGCTAAAATTTACACACTGCACCTTTAACTTATGATGTTGCAGGAAAACGTCTCAGGTTACGTATGTAACCCTGGTTCCTCGTGGCAACGAGACGCTGAGTCGGAAAACGCTAGGGGAACACCTTCTGTGACCACGCTCTGAATCACATGTGAAATCAGTCCAATAGCTGAGCGGGACGTCACAGGCGGGTGACGTCATGACCGTTGCAATTTGCAACCTCACTGCAAGATGCCGCTAAAATTTACACACTGCACCTTTAACTTATGATGTTGCAGGAAAACGTCTCAGGTTACGTATGTAACCCTGGTTCCTCGTGGCAACGAGACGCTGCGTCGGAAAACGCTAGGGGAACACCTTCTGTGACTACGCTCTGAATCACATGTGAAATCAGTCCAATAGCTGAGCGGGACGTCACAGGCGGGGGCAGTCACTACCACGAAGCTATAAAAGAACATGCGGCCGGGACGTCACGGCGGATGACGTCATGACCAGGAAGCTATAAAAGCATGTGCGGCGGAGCCAGTGTCAGCTTCAGGAATGAGGCAAGCGCTGACAGGGATGCCGGAAGTATGGCACCGAGACGCAGCGTCTCGTTCCCTCGAGGAACCAGGGTTACATACGTAACCTGAGACATTCCTCTTCAGGAACTCGAGCTGTGTCAGAAAACACTAGGGGAACGAGAATTCCCACGCCGCCAGACTTTCAAATCTCTGCCTAGTGTGGAAGACTGCACAGCTAGGGCGAGAGAACAGAAGAACCCGGAGTGGCTAAAGTAGACGGCCGCCGTCCCGAAGGCCAACTTCTGGAGGAGTGACTCTTGACCCCCAAAGGAGAGGGGAGATCAGAGGACTCGAGGCTATGGAATAGCATCCTGATCCACCACTTAGCATAAGCTTCTCTGGCCGGAGGCCTCAACCTCAGCGCACCGCAGAAGAAAGGTCTAAGAAGAGGGTGTCTTCCCACTGACTGGCCACCGAGAGGCCACCGAGTAGGCCGCAATGGTCGCCACAAAAACCTCTAGGGTGGAGTGGGTCAACCCTGCGGATAAACAGGCCTGCTGGAATTCCAGAACTGTACCAATCAGGCAGTTAGCTGGGTCGGGCTGGCGGTCTCCGCAGAAATACAGTTTCCTCATAAAGGGAGCTCTGGATGGAGGATAGTCTCAACAACCTCGGTTGAGAGACCGGAAGTTATGAGTTGTGCCTCCTCAGAGGCCACACCCACAGCTCCTGGCGGGGGCGTGCCCTCCGCCTGTGAGAGGAGATCTCTCCTGACGGGAATCTCCCATAGAGCGCCGTCGAGGAGAGAAATCAGGCCTGAGACCCAACTCGTCCCGGCCAGAATGGGGATACTAACAACAGACGGGCCCCGTCCCGGCGCACTCTCTCCAGAACTCCCGGGAGCAGAAAAATCGGTGGAAAGGCGTAAAGACGAAGCCTCAGCCACATCTGTACCATAGCATCCAGCCCCAGTGGAGCTGGATGAGACAGAGAGAACCAGAGGGGACAGTGCGATATCATATGAGTCGCAACAGGTCCACCTCAGCCTGGCCAAACACTCTCCATATCTGCTTCACCACCTCGGGGTGAAGCATCCATTCCCCGGGCCTAGGCCCCTGCCTCGACAGGATATCTGCTCCCAAATTGAGATGCCCAGGAATGTGAACTGCTCTCAGCGAGA
>NW_015506079.1:271595-272535 GCF_001515645.1 Sinocyclocheilus grahami
GAGCTCCGCTCCCTATTAATGCTGCTCATTATAATATCAGGCATAATATGCTTGTGTAACTGATGTTTGTGCAACTGGGGTGCTCTTTGATGCCCTCCGTATTAATCTCCTCGGAGAAAGACAGGCGGAGCGTCGCGCCCTCTCCCCGGTGGGAAGGGCCGCAGCGCGGGATTCCGAAACCCCGAGAGCGGGCGCCGGATCTGGTGATTAGGAAGCAGATCAATACGCAAAACCCACGAGCACAGCCGCCGCTCCACCTCGGCGAAAGCGGGGCCGGCACCGCGTGGAATGCTAGTGAAGGCTCTCTCCTCAAAGAGAGCCCTCTGAGAGCGAAGCAAAGCAGTAACAACTGTGCTTCGCTCCCAAGCAAACCACGCACAGGCTGTGTGTATACCCACTTGTGATATAACGTGGGCAGGGAGGAAGGTCCTGAGCCACAGCATCAGGACTCTCATAGCTGAAGTCTCCCATTGAAAACAACGGCCCTCAGACCCACGTCATCTGCTAAGAAGACTAAACCAGAGCTTGCTCGGGGCAGGACCCAATGAAGCACACTTGGCATGGGCTCCCACACCGCCAGTTGACCTCCTAAGGGAACCAGTCTCGTGAGACTGGCCTGTGGTGCGCCTAGAGCAGCTAGCTCAGTGCCCTGAAGCAGCGGACGGCCGTACTAGCTGCTCTAGATACCTCCGTAGAGGTAGCGAGCCTCTTAGTACCGCTACGTTTCCGGGCGGTAACTGAGAGAAGCGCTCGCCGGAGACCGATGCGCCCTGGAACACGGCAGGGTTGGCAGACCGACCTCCTGAGGGCACTGAGGAGAGACTGGCACCATGTAATGCGGTGTACACCGCTCTTCCCCAGAGGGAGCTGGCCCTCAAAAAGTCCTAGACCTTAGGCATCAGGACATTTACGACAAAGACTATCCAGCGAGAATGACAGT
>NW_015506079.1:273342-294827 GCF_001515645.1 Sinocyclocheilus grahami
GGGTTGGCAGACCGACCTCCTGAGGGCACTGAGGAGAGACTGGCACCATGTAATGCGGTGTACACCGCTCTTCCCCAGAGGGAGCTGGCCCTCAAAAAGTCCTAGACCTTAGGCATCAGGACATTTACGACAAAGACTATCCAGCGAGAATGACAGTTCGCAGACCCGCCTTCTGCTAGAAGCCTTCAGCCTGGGAGCGCCACTCTGACTCTAGACTCTGCAGAGTATGAGAAGTGAGGCCCCCAGAATGAGGGGCTGGAACACGGTAGGTTGGGACTGCTCCGCCCCGCAGCCCCTGCTGACCGCCTCAACCTCCTCAGAGGAAGAGAGGTTAACGCGTGCTCTCACTCGAGAAATTTATATCCCAAGATCCCCTGAATATATAACTTCTCATAGTCAGACAAATACTTCATTTTATTCCTCAGAATTAGTCAGACAAATACTTAATTTTATTCCTCAGAATTAAATGCAATCAAACAACCAGACGAGTAAATACGGTCTGGTGTAGTAATATTCACATCAAAAACCGAAATGATGTAATATATAATATATCATTTCATATACAGTATGCGTTGCCTCGGCAGCGCGCGAGCTGCTCAGTCACACAAACAACATCAATCTCCTCAGAGAAAGAGCGTTCCCCAAGCGTTTTCTGACGCAGCTAGAGTTCCTGAAGAGGAACCTAATATTCAAGGGCATTCAGCTCTCGCTGCAGCTGAATAAAACGCAGATAGAGACTCTTAACTGATTACAAATGAAGAAAATAAACATACAATTGCAACAATATATGGTTTATCCATGTTCGTCCATCTATCTGGGTTATTTTATAAGAATCAAGTATATTTATAATGCAATGCTAATCAACATAGCCTTTATCACTGCATAGAATACCATAAAATAATGTTTTCTACCTCATTCTCTGATATGAAAATACCTCGAAACACAAAAAGTCATTTAAAACACTTGACTAATGTTATGAAGCGAATTTGGAATGAAACCACATCATTAAATATTCTGTGTTGGACAACAGGTTTGTAAACGGGCTCACACACATTGCAAAACTGTATCGCACACATGTTACTGTGGTAAATTTATTCACCACACAGACTGTTTTTTTCTTAGTATGTGCAACATATATGTCACACTGTACAGCCCGGCTGAATATAAGCAAACAAAAAATCCTAGAGACCTTCAATATGTTACTCATCAACTCACCTGAGATTCTCCAGTTTACAGTTCTCTTTCAGTCCATCAGAGAGCAGCTTCACTCCTGAATCCTGCAGATTATTATTGCTCAGGTCAAGATCTTTCAGACTGCTGGAGTCCAAACGGAGAACTGAAGCCAGAGCTGAACAGCTTTTCACTGTTAGATCACACTTACTGAGCCTGAAAATAAACAGCTTGTCAATATGTATAGATTCTAAAATGTAGAAAATGTACAATACATGCTCCTGAAGGGCCCCCCAAAAAAGTCATTCAGTCTGTACCACAATTAACACATACTAATATGACCTATGTTACCAACTGGTGTTAATTTCAAAAAAAAAAATTGCGACCACTTGTGTTCAGATTTTGTTGAGACACTCCCCAGTTATCTATCTCCAGGAACAGGGTTGGGAAACACTGCTCTACATGACTTTCACAGGAGCATTCGTTATTAGACTTTACATGAACTTAATTGACAGTATTTTAATACATTATATTAACACATCTGGTAAAGAATATGTAAAACAAATCACACTTTTTGTCTGTGGTCTTACAACATACCTCAGTGTCTCTAATTTACAATTTATACTTTTCAGTCCAATGCAGAGTTTCTTCACTCCTGAATCCTGCAGGTTATTATTGTTCATATTGAGCTCTTTCAGATTGGAGTCTGATACAAGAACTGGAGCCAGAGCTGAACAGCTTCTGTCTGTTAAGTCACAATCATTTAACCTACAACAGGAAAATACCAACAAACAAACTGAAATTCAATACATACAATATATTTGCTAAATACAAATATTAATCATTCACATTTGCATTGTTACGTCATGTCCATAAACAGAAATAAGAAGACCTGGCTACAACATGGCAAGTGTGTAGAGCATTTGTTGCTTGGTCTTTTAACAGTTACTTAGAAATTAAACATGTCTTCTCAATGGCTGCCTTTAATCAATGCAGTTCTAAATGGCAATTATTGTTAAGCTAGTTATCATTAGAGCATTTGTTTGCTTGATTTAGATAAGAACCAAGCTTTCATTTTTGTTGTTTTTTGTCAAGTTTTGCTATGGTCAGTGAGGTAAATTGCACTTATTTTCTGCTAGCTATTAAGAAAGAGCAATTCCACTCTGTCATCTGATCTGACTGAGCAAGCATTAGAGCTAACTGATACATAAAGGATATATTATGTATGTATATAGATATTAAAGATGCATTGTATAGATTCAGAACTAACTATAGGTGACTTAATGTACTTTTCAAATTAGTGCAAAAATGACTTACAGAGCTCTTTTGGAGGTTTTGACAACTTCCAAAAGTCTAAAGAAACACTCATCTGATTTCTTGAATTTCTGTAGATCAAACTCCTCCAGCTCTTCCTCTGACGTCAACAACACAAAGGCCACAGCAGACCACTGGGCAGGAGAAAGATCAGAAGATGAGAGACTTCCTTTGTTAAGTTGGCTTTGAATCTCTTTCACCAGAGTTTGGTCGTTCAGTTCATTCAGGCAATGAAACAGATTGATGGATCTCTCTGGAGATAGATTAGAGTCTAATTTCTGCTTGATGTACTGAACTATTTCCTTGCAGCTCTGGTCATTGCTGTCTTGCTGAGTTAACAGACCTCTTAAAAGTGGACGACTGGACTCAAGTGACAGACCGAGGAGGAATCGAAGAAAAAGGTCCAGGTGTCCACTGTCACTCTCAAGTGCCTTGTCCACTGCAGTCTTGAGCAAATCAGTCAAGGTTTCACTTTTGTTTTCCTGTTCTGTGGAGTCTTGATCAAAGACACTTTGGTTGTTGATGTCTAGAAACAAATGTGCATAAAGGGCTGCAATGAACTCTTGAATGCTCAAGTGAACAAAGCAGTACATGGTACCAAGAATGATCCCTGTATCCTCCTTAAAGATCTGGGTACACATGCCTGAATACACTGATGCTTTAGAGACATCAATACCACAGGCTTCCAGATCTGTGTCATAGAAGATTAGGTTGTTTCTTTCCAGCTGTTGAAATGCCAGTTTTCCCAGTGAAAGGATGGTATCTTTATCCCAGGAAACATCATACTTCCGTCTGCTCTGCTGGATCTGAAAGCGGAGAAAGTGTGTGTACATTTGTGTCAGAGTCTTGGGAGTGTCTTCAGCATTTGAAGCATCAACAATCTTGGCATTTTTCATATAATTTTTTCTTTTCATTTCCAAAATGCTCTGGAGAACAGTGGCTGAAATCCAGCAGAAGACTGGGATGTAGCACATGATAAAGAGACTCTTTGATTGTTTAACAAGATCAACAATTTTGTTGGCCTGATTCTCATCTGTGAATCTTTTTCTGAAGTACTCCTCCTTTTGTGCATCATTGAATCCTCGTATCTCTGTCAGCCGGTCGATACAGTCAGGAGGAATCTTACTGGCAGCTGCTGGTCTGGTGGTGATCCAGATGAGAGCAGAAGGAAGCAGATTTCCCTTGATGAGGTTTGTGAGGAGAACATCCAGAGAGGCTGGTGACGAGACATCACGCCATGTCTCATTACCCTCAAAGTTTAGAGGAAGACGGCATTCATCCAATCCATCAAGGATGAACAGGACTTTGAACTGATTCCTTCTTGTAAGATTCAGTCCTTTTGTCTCAGGGAAAAACTGACTTACAAGGCTCATCAAGCTTTGGTTTTCTTCCTCCTTTAAGTTCATCTCCCGGAAAGGAAGAGGAAATACAAAGCTGATATCCTGATTTTCTTTTTCTTCAGCCCAATCCACAACAAACTTTTGCACAGAGACTGATTTTCCGATGCCAGCAACTCCTTTTGTTAGTACAGTTCTGATCTCCTTGTCTTGTTCAGGTGCTTCAAACAAATTTGTGCATTCAACCTGTATCTCTTGTGATTCATGACGTCTGAAAGCAACCTCAATCTGTCTTACTTCATGTTCAGTATTGACCTGTTCACTACCACCCAGAGTGATATAAATATCTGTGTAGATGTTATTCAGAAGTGTAGAATCACCATGTTTTGCAATTCCTTCAAACACACATTGATACTTCCTCTTCAGGTTTGATTTCAACTGTCGCTGATGAATGAGGACGAGCTCATCTAAATACACAAAAAGGAGCAAAAGCACAAAGGTATGCACCTCTTTTAGAATGCATACAAGGCAATATGTCAGATTGTTATTTTATGAGCATCTTACCCTCTAGAGTATCTGCAAGTTTATCTTGCTTCATATCTCTTAGGAAGTAGAGTGTGATATCCAGAGCTGCTTCTTTGATACTGCACATGCCCTCATTGAAGTCTTGCACGAAGTACTGTGTGTTCTCTTTTTGTAATATTTTCTTCAACTTTTCCAACTCATTTTTCAGAAATACGATTATTTTGTTCTCAAGATCCTAAAAAAAACATACAAAAAAGCAGTAGAACAAATTAAACGTATGCTTAAAACATACATTTTACATCTAGAACGAACTGCAGTCAAGCAACAGTACATAAATCAATGAAGTTGTGCTAGTTATACATTTAACTACAAATTTACCAGAACATAAAATATGCAAAACGACTTCAATTTTTTTAATAAATAGCCTATTTTTTATTTGATACATTTGTGAGATTAAAAATGCAACATAACCTAACAAAAGAGATTACACTTCTCTGCTATACCATTATAATTTTGTGTGATTTTTGGTATAGTTCTAAAATGAAGGCTGTTCAAAAGTCAAGGAAGGCCTTAAAGTGAAAACACATGGAATCTAACAGAAGATCAGTTGTCTTTATCATTTGGGTCGAACCATCAATCAATCAAACCAGCATTTAATTCCTACCCAGCATTCATCAGTAAAGAAAAAGGGTTGAGGTGAAATGTAGTCACAGAATTATTTTCTAACAGTCTGTGAGATCAACAACAAGAGACACGTGAAATACCTTTTGGTAGATGATATTGTTTCCTCACTGAATTCTGGTGGTTCAAATATTATTGAATGGTCACTCTTCACAGACACAGAGCTGAATACATGTGAGCCTGATCTTACACTAATGACACAAAGAACAATGAGAAAAAAACACTTTACTAGGTTCTTCGGTCTCATATGAATACGTTCAGACCGAGGTCATTAAAGGTTCATGAAGCTCTCTATTTTAGCACCAGTGAGTTATCACAACAATTCTGAAAAATATGAAAGAAGTGGGTTATACAGTAAGCTGCAAAATGGAGGCAGGCAGAAACATTACAATCATTACATAGGAAAGCAATGTAACACTCTCAGAGTTTTGTTTTATTTTGTAATTTTTTATCACAGTTAACACAAATTCATAATGCAAAACACATAAAATACCTTTTAGTAGGCGATGATGGTGTTTTCTCACTGAAGTTGGGTATATCCTTTTTTGAATGGTCACTCTTCAGAGACGTAGAGCTGAACAAATGTGAGCCTGATCTTACACTAATGACAAAAAGAGCAGAAAGAGAAAGAAAACACTTTATTACAGGAGCTGCTTCAGTCTCATTTAAAGAGATTTAGTTTAATTAAATGCACTATAGCTGTGCATTTGTCCTTCTCATGAATGTATGTTCAGTTGCCTGATGTATTTTCCATGGTGAATTTATGTCCCCCAGTGGCTACCTGTGTAATTGTATTATTGGAAAGAAGCTCCAGATTTAATTCTATGATTTATTGTTTTATTAAGTTTTACATGCATGTACACCACAGTGGAGCTAATGTAACACTATAATGTAAAACACATGAAATACCTTTTGGTAGGTGATGATGGTGTTTTCTCACTGAATTTTGGTGGAAGATCATGTGAACAGTCACTCTTCACAGACACAGAGCTGAACACATGTGAGCCTGATCTTACGCTAATGACACAAAGAGCAGAGAGAGAAAAAATAGGAATCTCAATATGAAGAATTTTAGCACCACACTTAGAACGTTAACACAAACTATGTCCTGGTCTGAGACTTCATCCTAATAACTGATCAGGCCTGCAGCAATGAAATCATGGTTAAACTAACAGCCAAGTGGAGCACTGGTTCCTCACCCTTCACAATTTACACTTTCTTGTAAAACACCTGTGATTCTAAAACTTTGTGACAGTAAATCCATATGTGCATTAAATTAGTATCAACAAAAATACCATAAATAAATTAAAGCAACTAGTTATATCAGCAAAACTGACTTGAACTGTGTGCAGTGAATGAAAGGCTGAAAATGTTTACAGGCTAAGGAACAAGTTTTTTTTAGATTTCAACACTTTAAATTTTAAATGTATATTGTCTAGTTAGTATTTAGTCATTTGTAGTGTCTGCTAACTAAAATTATTCATTTGTTTTCCCAAAACATCAACAGTCATGGTAAAAGTGCAGGGGTACACTAATTATTATTACATAGTAAGTTAACTGTGACACACCCATAAAGCTCTGTTTGTCATACATACATTTTATTTCTTCAAAATAATAGTTTCATTTTTAACCCATAAGTACATACAAAACTTCTGGGCAATTTGCACAGTATTTCCAAATGTAACATACATCAAGTAATAAACAGTCTTTGTTGACAAGGTTTTGTTCTTCACAAGAAAGTCGTGTTTGAAATGATTAATTGAAGACAGAAAAAGTCTTACCTCTCTTCTTCTGGGAGACTCATCTTAGATGGACAGTCCTTTCTTCACTCTTCTGACATACTGCAGCAAAAATGCCAGTGAATACAGTAAAGCATTGATTTGTGAAGACAATCAGCCATTCAGTGTGATCTGGAGATGTCCCTCATGGATAACATGGCAGTAGAAAATACTTTCTATGCCACATGACCACAAAACAACAGCATAAAAAAAGAAATCTTTCAGAAATATATTCATCTTCAAAATGTGCAATTTGTTAAGTATTTTCATGGCAGCTTTGTATGTTCAGAGTAACAACCTCTGAAATAAGAACACGAGTTCTATGTTTGTCTGTAACATGTTCTGTCTCGTTTTTACAAACCATTAGAAAATTTTGAATTTACCTTGATGAATTTTCTTCACTCCATTAAGTCTCTCTGCTTTTTTATTACAAAATCCTTAATTACGTAATTCTTGGGAATGTCTAGAAAACTGAATCATTCACTCATGTATATTGAGTTTGACAGAAAGGCTGCCTGACAAAATAGCAACGTCCCAATTGAAGTCATTGAAGTCAAGCCATTGAAATTGCCATTGTACAATATAATAAAAGTATACTAGAATAATTTCTTTAGCATTGAGTCTTATGTGTTTGTAGGTAATACGCACAAACATTTTAAACATTTATAGCACACACAACATTTAAACATTTATACAAAAAACGTTTATAACGCACAGATTATATAGAATAATGTCTTTGACACTCCTGCACCAACAACTATTCTCTTGTCTCTTTTACATCCTGGCACTGCCCTATAGTCCAAATGTCAAGCTATGCCTGTGGCTATGGCAACAAATTCCTTCCGGACAGCCTCCACAAATACCAGAATATCATTATGTGTGTCAATGTATTCAACAGTGCTGATAATGTAACAACAGCCAATGTTAACTTTATTATAGGAAACACACACACACACACACACACACACAAAAAATATTATTTACCCCGTTTGTATCCGCAAGTCGTTCCTTACACATTTGTGCCGTGTTTACGTGATGATTGTCCAATGTCCGACGACTTGACACTTGGTAATGTATTTGCAGTACTGTACAGTGTTTTTCTTCATGAGACAGGAATAAAAGAATAGTTTATGGAGTTTGTTCACATAATTTCTGGCTGCATCATTTTCGTCTACAACATATCTGCAATATTGTAAATTACAATTTAATCAAACCCCCCAAATAACTAGTTAAAGTTAAAACTTACTTGCAATAATCTTGTTTAAAAAGTAATCCAGACTTCTGTGAAGCACTTATAATTTCTGATCGCTGTTGAGAAAAGCCTAGCTCTAGTATGAACAGGGATAACTGGGCGTTCGGGGTCATTAGGAGGAAAAAGGGAGTAACAAAGTGTCTGTTTGAGACATGGAAACACAATAGATCAGTTGATTACGAGGAAAAAAACAATCATAAACATCAGAACTAAAGACTTTGGACTTTCTGAAGTAACAGCAGCAGAACAGAGAAGCCACTCAACATATTCAATATCACGGTCTATTCTGAGTAGAGAATTACTTGACCCGTTTCATATATGCATCTTTTAATATTAAAATGAGTCATAATTGAGAATTATGTAAAATTGATAGATTAATACAGATTCATCCATTTATATAATTAATATAACATTTGGCCATTTAATAAAACTGTTGAGCTCAGTTTGATTAGCAACACTCAGTCCTGAGGAGAATCATTTGAGGCAGAATATTTCCCTTGTAATCTTCATGAACATGTTTAATGAAAACAGAGATTATAGTTAAGCATCATGAACACGCACAGAAACAATTAGAAACTTTAACAAAGTGAAATCAAAAATCACAACTTTACAATAAAACGATCAAAACGTTAAATCCAAATACCACTTATGCACACATTCTTATAATTGTTCATGCTTTGACCAAACACCACAATTAAATGATTAAAGTGCAAGGAATTATGGGTATTCCACTGAGCACACTAAATAATAGATACAACGTGAAGTTCAAAATTCTTAGCATTTAGTCCCCATAAAAATCCACTAAATGCTCAATCGTATGCAGATCTTGTACAAAATGTTTCAGGACAATGCTGCATCTGTGCATAAAGCTTAATGTAAATACTACATTTTAGTGTTTACATATAAATACATTCCATATCAATTAATATTCAATTTGAAAGCATTAGTATCCAGTTATGAATTACCTTGGCATACCAGCTAAAGAAATTCACCTTAACACTATAAATTCAACAAGGAGGATTGTTAATTAAATGAACATTATGTATTACTGCATTGTCAACACTGAATGTTGTCCTCAATCTCACCATTTTTTTATTGAAAAATGAAAAGTGTTAACATCCTACAGTCCACTACACGACAGATGAAGGCTTTATACTAAAGTGCCAGGCTCCTGCTGACTGGACGCATCTGTTCTCAGATCAACCTGTATATAAAACAAAATGACCATTTGTAATAACACTAAACCAACAGCTATAATTCAAGATCATGTAGTTTCATTAAAGCAAATTTGTCTCATTTGAAGGTCTAAACCTTCTGCAACCTGTATATATCAGTAATCATTTTAAAAAGTAATTAAAGCTTGTAAAATAGCCTCTACATTAGTTAAAGCAGGCCAAGTTCACTTCCATAATGAAAGTGTCCTGTTCATTAAACACCCTCATGTCACCCAAAACCTTCATGTCTTTCGTTCTTCAAATCGAAAAGATAAGGTTTTTGAGGAAAATGTTCCAGGATTTTTCTCCATATAGTGGGCTTCAATGGTGACAAATGGGTTGAAGGTCCAAATTGCCGTTTCAATACAGCTTCAAAGGGCTCTACATGATCCCAGCCGAGGAATAGGGGTCTTCGCTAGCGAAATGATCAGTCAGCTCGATTAATTGACAGCCCGGCCACCTCGGTCACTGTACCCCCTCACCTCTGGTGCAGTCTCCGTAGCGGGCGCCCTGATTTTAGTCGATGAGGCAAGGTACTGCTGAAACATAAAATAGACTACCCCCCAAAAATGAGGGAGTAGCCTAGTCTATTTTATGTTTCAGCTGTTTGATCGCGCCGGCGCCTCACGCGCACACTAAGCTACTGCATTCATTGGAAACAGCAGCCGTTCACCGTGACGTTCAGTGTGCAACCCGGTCCACTGTGGCATATTTTTGCTCATTATGATATTTTTCCGTCGTTACTGGAACGCGTGAACTACAAAGCCTATTTTACCTAATAAGGCTAATAGTTTAGCTTCAGCTACATCACGAATATGGACACATTTGGATTTGTGCCTGAGAGAAGTAAGTCCAAATTTACCTTACGTTTCTTTATAAAATTAATTTGTTTTGGCATGTTTATTGCGAAGCATATATTGTTATATACTGCAATTATATTTATCGATTAGAATTATATTTTTTTAAATTCTTATTCTGTTCTGATACGGTTAAATTTAAAGGATTTGTTGTAAAGTGAGGGGAACTAAATTATCCTAGTGTTCATAATGTTGGTACATTACAACGTTATTAGGCCTGCCGTTATTACTTCTGAAAATGCAACTTATACGAGATGTTTACATTAGTAGGCTATTCTTATGCTTGGCTTCACACAACAGAGTCTGGGCCAAATCTGGTTTACATTCACTTCTGGTCTTGATTGCAAATGTTTTTTTTTTTGTTTTTTTTATGTACGCTGGATAATTAAAAAGAAAATCAGGCGTGTGTATTTATAATATCAATTACTAGGCCTTCTTTTTTTCAGAAATGGAAGTAACTCAAAATGTTGTGTGTTTGTAATTTTTATATTTGTATCTATAGGCCTATACAGCAAAACTACAGAGCTTCCAGTAGGTTATGTTATGGAGATGTAAACACGGGAATCTCCGACCTCATGCAATCTGTGACGAACACCCACTTCATATATCAAACTAGGCTATATGTTATTAAATTGTACATAGGCTATATATCAGATTATTTTATTTACAAGTTTCATGTTTATTCCTTTTTTTCCCCCCGTTGCATCTGAAAATTACTTTCAGAAACATTTTTTTTTTCAAAGCACATCTCACCTCAGTGTCTTCAGTTGACAGTCTGGATTCTGTAGTAAATCATCGAGCTGCTTCACTCCTGATTGTCCAGGATCATTTCCTCTGAGATCCAGCTCTATCAGGTGTGAAGGGTTTGATCTCAGAGCTGAAGCCAGAGCTTTATAACCTTCTTCAGTGATACTGCAGTTAGAGTCTACAGAAGAGATCACAATCAAAAATGGATTAGTGAATATTGATACAAACAAAATTCCCAATGTTGGACACAGTAGATTTAGTGTCTTAAACATTAATGTCAACTCACTTGAGTTTCTCTAGTTTACGGTTCTCTTTCAGGCCACCAGAGAGCAGCATCACTCCTGAATCCTGTAGATTATTGTTGTTTAGGTCAAGATATTTCAGATTGTTGGAGTCTGAACTGAGAATTGAAGCCAGAGCTGGACAGCTTTCTTCTGTTACTGCACACTGGCGGAGCCTGAAAAAGTTCACATCCCTTTTCATTTGAGCCTTTCCACAAACATTTTACTACATAATAAATGTTTTACACAATATAGAAAAAACAGCGCAGATATATCAACAACTAGTAAATAAAAAAAATTTAATTGTAGGTATCATGATTTAAATTTGTTTTTGTAGGTTTCATGAATTTATTATGGTAAACTTCAACTCCCCTTATTCTTCAAACTAAATGAGATGCAAATTAAGCATATTCGTTTCTGAAACAAAGCCGATATAAAGACAAATGAATTATTAGTCAGCACAACTTCTATTAACTGATGGTACTGAAACCCATTATTTATACACACACTTTGTAAAGGATATCTAAAATCACACCTTTTGTCTTGTCACACAACTTACCTCAGTATCTCCAATTTACACTCTTCAGTCCACTGCTCTATAGGCCTATACAGCAAAACTACAGAGCTTCCAGTAGGTTATGTTATGGAGATGTAAACACGGGAATCTCCGACCTCATGCAATCTGTGACGAACACCCACACAACATTAAATTGTACATAGGCTATATATCAGATTATTTTATTTACAAGTTTCATGTTTATTCCTTTTTTTCCCCCCGTTGCATCTGAAAATTACTTTCAGAAACATTTTTTTTTTCAAAGCACATCTCACCTCAGTGTCTTCAGTTGACAGTCTGGATTCTGTAGTAAATCATCGAGCTGCTTCACTCCTGATTGTCCAGGATCATTTCCTCTGAGATCCAGCTCTATCAGGTGTGAAGGGTTTGATCTCAGAGCTGAAGCCAGAGCTTTATAACCTTCTTCAGTGATACTGCAGTTAGAGTCTACAGAAGAGATCACAATCAAAAATGGATTAGTGAATATTGATACAAACAAAATTCCCAATGTTGGACACAGTAGATTTAGTGTCTTAAACATTAATGTCAACTCACTTGAGTTTCTCTAGTTTACGGTTCTCTTTCAGGCCACCAGAGAGCAGCATCACTCCTGAATCCTGTAGATTATTGTTGTTTAGGTCAAGATATTTCAGATTGTTGGAGTCTGAACTGAGAATTGAAGCCAGAGCTGGACAGCTTTCTTCTGTTACTGCACACTGGCGGAGCCTGAAAAAGTTCACATCCCTTTTCATTTGAGCCTTTCCACAAACATTTTACTACATAATAAATGTTTTACACAATATAGAAAAAACAGCGCAGATATATCAACAACTAGTAAATAAAAAAAATTTAATTGTAGGTATCATGATTTAAATTTGTTTTTGTAGGTTTCATGAATTTATTATGGTAAACTTCAACTCCCCTTATTCTTCAAACTAAATGAGATGCAAATTAAGCATATTCGTTTCTGAAACAAAGCCGATATAAAGACAAATGAATTATTAGTCAGCACAACTTCTATTAACTGATGGTACTGAAACCCATTATTTATACACACACTTTGTAAAGGATATCTAAAATCACACCTTTTGTCTTGTCACACAACTTACCTCAGTATCTCCAATTTACACTCTTCAGTCCACTGCAGAGTAGCTTTACTCCTGAATCCTGCAGATTATTATTGTTCATATTCAGCTCTTCCAGACTGTTATCCGATTCAAGAGCTTTAGCCAGACTTGAACAGCTTTTGTCTGTTAAGTTACAATCATTTAACCTACAAGAAATAATTTAGAACACAAAGGTTAAAAAAAACTATGGATTTGCTAAATACAAAAAAAAAATAAAAATCAATGTATTAATTTTAGATGAGCAATAAATATACTTTAGCATGGTGGGCTACACTGACAATACAACTAATCTCATTGTAACGAATCAGTCCACTGAAGGCGAGCGTAGTGAAGAACCCATGTACAGTTTATTCACAGACGTGATCCAAACATCCAAACAATAAATGAAGACTAGAAACACAGACTTGACAAGGCACAAACAGACTAGACTCACCAACAGCGAGTTACAACTTCAATACACGACCAGGCACAATGGGAACATGATGGCTACTTAACTGGAGTGACAGACCAAGAAGGTAGCGAAGGAAAAGGTCCAGGTGTCCAGTTTCACTCTCGAGTGCCTTGTCCACTGCAGTCTTGAGCAAATCAATCATGGCTTCATTTTTGTTTTCCTGTTCTGTAGACTCATGATGATCAAACACACTTTTCTTGTTGATGTCTAGAAACAGATGTGCATAAAGGGCTGCAATAAACTCTTGAATGCACAAGTGAACAAAACAGAAAGTGGTACCAAGAATGATTCCTTTTTCCTCCTTAAACATCTGGGTACACATGCTTGAATACACTGATGCTTGGGAGGCATTAATACCACATGATTCCAGATCTTCATAAAAGAGCAGATTGTTTCTTTCCAGCTGATGAAATGCCAGTTTCCCCAGTGAAAGGATGGCATCTTTATCCCAGGAAACATCTGGTGTGTATGCTCCATCATATTTTCGTCTGCTCTGCTGGATCTGAAAGCGGAGAAAGTGTGTGTACATTTGTGTCAGAGTCTTGGGAATGTCTTCAGTGTTTGATATCTGCAGTGTTTTGGAGGCGTCATCAGCCTGACTGTTTTTCAGATCTTTATATCTTCTCTCTTCCAAAATGTTTTGGAGAACAGTGGCTGAAATCCAGCAGAAGACTGGGATGTAGCACATAATAAAAATACTCTTTGATTGTTTAACATTATCAATAATTTTGTTTGCCAGATCTGCATCTGTGAATCTTTTTCTGAAGTACTCCTTCTTTTGTGCATCATTGAATCCTTGTACTTCTGTCACGCGGTCAATGCATTCGGGAGGAATTTTAATGGCAGCTGCTGGTCTGGTGGTGGTCCAGATGAGAGCAGAAGGAAGCAGATTTCCCTTGATGAGGTTTGTGAGGAGAACATCCAGAGAGGCTGGTGACGATACATCACGGCATGTCTCATTACCCTCAAAGTTCAGAGGAAGACGACATTCGTCCAAACCATCAAGGATGAACAGTAATTTAAATGTATAATTTCTGGCAAGGTTCAATCCTTTTATCTCTGGGAAAAACTGACGTATAAGACATGTCAAGCTTTGTAATTCTTTCTCCTTTAGGTTCATTTCTCGAAATGCAAGAGGAAATATGAAAGTAATATCCTCATTTTCTTTACCGTCAGCCCAATCCAGAATAAACTTTTGCACAGAGATGGATTTTCCGATGCCAGCAACTCCTTTTGTCAGTACAGTTCTAATCTCCTTGTCTTGTTCAGGTGCTTCAAATACATTTTTGCATTCAACTGGAATCTCTTGTGATTCATGTTGCCTGTCAGCAGCCTGAACTTGTCTTACTTCATGTTGGATATGGACTTGTTTACTAAGACCCAAAGTCATATAGAGATCCGTGTAGATGTTCTTCAGAAACTTGGAGTCCCCATGCTTTGCAATTCCTTCAGATACAGATTGGTGCTTCTTCTTCTTTGATTTTAGTGGTCGCTGATGAATGAGGACCAGCTCATCTAATAAACAAACAAGAACAATAAACAGAAAGATATGCATCATTTTACATTTTATAAGTGACAATGAGCATCTGCAGCCTCAACTTGCTTCATATCTCTCAGGAAGAAGAGTGTCATATCAAGAGCTGCTTTGATATCATGCATTTCCTCTATAAAGTCCTCCACAAAGTACTGTGTTCTCTCTTTTTAATATTTTCTTAAACTTTTCCAGCTCATTCTTCAGAAATACAATTTTTTTTTTCTCAAGATCCTGAAAACAAAGCAAGAAAAAATAAGTCCTACCTATACATTTAAAACATGTTTAAAATATAAACAATTTATGTGAACTACAAATTACAGGCAAGCAATGCACTCATGAAGTTTCCCAGCACTGACAGTATAGACCATCAGCAAGGTAAAGTGGTGATGAATACAAACACACAAACAGAGATACCAAGAACCTGGTATGGATTAACTCCAATAATCAACATGATTTCTTGGTATCTCGGTAAATGTGCTTTTGTATTCTCTGCCATTAATTTGTCACACGGCTGAAACATGAGTACTATTTTATTTCTGAGTTGAGATTTCAAAAATGAGGGATTGTTAGAACATCAGTTAACCAGAGAAAAAAATCTATTTATATTAAGTAAAGTTTTAAAAAGTATTTAAAAATTAAAACTGGCAGAGAAGGTGAAACGTAAAGGACGACACATCATCAACGGTTTCATTGATTTCCGAAAGGCATTCGACTCCATCAAACAGGACGTCACTTGGACAACACTCAAGTCATATGGAGTCGGAGCAAAATCGACCAACATACTGCAGAACATCTGTGAAATCTTGCAGTCGGCCGTGCGAGTTGGCAGAGAAATGGGCGATTGGTTTAAAACAACGGTCGGAACAAGACAAGGGGATTCGATATCGCCAACTATATTCATCTCATACCTCGAGAGTGTAATGGACTCGGTAAGAGACAATGGCACTGGAATATCAGTCCATGGGTATAAGATCAACAACCTCAAATTTGCAAATGACATTGATCTACTGGAGGAGGATAGAGTTGAATTACAAGGAAATCTGGATCGAATCAATGAAGCAGGGGAGGCCGCAGGATTACAGATCAACATTGAAAAGACAATGACAATGGTGTTTGGACAAGAGGACATAGAAGACGAACTGGAGATCAGGGGCAGAAGTATTGAAAATGCCACAGAGTTCGTGTACCTGGGTAGTCTACTGACCTGGGACAACGACTACAACAAGATCAAGAGGAGAATAGCGAGGGCAACTGGAGTAATGGCAGGGTTCAAGATAATATGGAATAGCAAGCATATCAGCAAAGAGACCAAAATCAGCATAATCAGGACATGTGTGAAGAGTGTGTTGCTGTATGTTTGTGAGACATAGACATTGAGGAAGAAAGACAAAGATTTATTGCTGGCGTTTGAAATGAAGTACTACAGGAGAATCTTGCACATTCACTGGCATCAGAAAATCACAAAGGTGGAGGTGCGAAGACGAGTTGGAAACACAAGGAACATTGTACAACTCATCATGGAGAGGAAGCTCAGCCTGTTTGGAAATATCTGTAGGATGGAGGACAAGCGACTGGTGAAGTGTGTGGTGTTTGGGATCATGGATGGATGGACACGGAGAGGAAGACCGAGTAGGGAGTGGTTGGATGACATCAAAGAAAGGTGTCAGATGGACATCCACTCTCTCAGCAGGATGGCACAGAACCGTGAACAGTGGAAATGGAGTGTCAGACGGGCATTGGATACCAACAGGCATGAGCCCATGGAATGATGGATGGATGGACCATATAAATTATCCATATCAGCTAACTATATCCTGCATCCCTTCGTGGTCTCTAGCAAAGCTAATTTCCTACTTATGCCTTCTATAAAAGCTTACAAATGCTGATTGTTAGTTATGCACTGACTCAGTATGACTAAGTTACAAGGCTATTCCCTCCTTCTCACCCCATCAACAAACTGAATTTCTTCTGATGCTTTTGGTTTAATGACTTCACAGGGTTTCTGCAGATATAAACATGTTAAATTAAAGATTTTTGTAAGACCTTTTTAGTACCACCTTAAATGAAATTTAAGACCTAAACCCGTAATGGAAATACACATTATATTACATACATACAGTATATGTAATATTTGATGTGTTTAATGTAAAAAGAAAACAAAATATCATTGCTGTCATAAAGGATATTTATTACAATGATATACTGTTAACTTTTTATATCAGCAGACAATATTCTATACAAAATATCCCCACAAAAATACTGCATCACCGAGATGGTCCCACTTTATATTAAGTGTCCCTAATACCTGTGTACTTACCTAGTAACTAAATATGTATGTAGTATGTAACCACAGTGTAAGTACACATTGGTACATAGTATCTACAGCTGTAATATTTCTGTAACTACACACATGTAACAACCCTCAAGATGGTTTGTGTAAGACCATGTGGGAGGAGTTGGATCTCGAGTTGGAGTTGGTGCACCACTGTAATACCAGTGTACTTACATGGTAACTCCTCAGGAACTGTCCACTTAATATAAAGTGTAACATTCTGGACACCAACCACAATTTATATGTAAAGCCTAACTTACTGGCTGCTGCTGTGTAACATCAGAGTAATTACATGATAAATCTAGTATAAAGTGTAACATTTTCTTTACCAAAAAGTGTTGTTACCGATGTCCTGTTACACATTTGTACTTACACATACCATTCAGTGGGTTGTTACATATGTGTAGTTACACAAACATTAGAGCTGTAGATACTATGTACCAATATGTACTTACACTGTGGTTACATACTATGTACACATCTAGTTACTATGTAAGTAGGGATGCTCCGATCCGCCTTTTTCACCTCCGATACCGATTCCCGATACCTAGGGTTCGGTATTGGCCGATACCGATCCGATATAGTGACATTTTTTTCCCCCCATTTAAATAAATGTAGAATTTATATATCTCTGTGTGTGGAACTGATAATCATTCTTTCACAATCTACTAAATACAGACTTCATTATAAAGAAAAATTAACTATAAATATGAAAAAATATATGCATATTCATAATCTATGACAAAAATATATCATAAACTAGATTAGTGGATAATTCAGCAGCAAAAATTATTCTAGAAAAATCAGTGCACAATAATTTTAGAAATCCAAACATTTAGTGAAAAAAACAATATTTTATGTGGAACAAATAAAAGTGTTGCACTAAATATGGTAAAATGTTACACATTGCTATTTGTATTATAAAACCTATTAATGAAAAACATTCATGAATGTATTTATATATAAGTATACAATTAAAATACATTTCTTTTAAATGTATAGCATTTTTTTTAATAAGGCAACAACATATGATAGATTCGATAGGTAAATACAGTGATATATGATAGATTCGATAACAAATACAGTGCGGCACGAAGCGCTTACAATATGCGCATCCGGTGTGCAGAATGATGCTCTTGAAGCAACATGGAGTCACAGCACGCAGCGCTTTGCCTTAAAAAGTGCAAAGCACAAAGGGAAGAGAAATTGATGCGTAGTGTATTATATCTGTGCAACAGTTATTGAGCCTTTCTTTTAATAGTTTTAAATTTCAGTTACTGTGCGCGTTAAAACAATTTATAGTCTTTTCTACGCCCGTGTTTTGTTCTTACAGACACCCAGTAGCAAGTAACAAAACAACATTAAACTCTCTTGTCACTTCATAACGTTACGGTTGAACCACTGATGGCAGATGGACTATTCTGACAATGTCTTTCTTTTCTGGACAGTGCAAGTCAATGGGACATTCAACAAGGCTCCCGGTTTTCATCCAAAATATCTTAAATTGTGTTCCGAAGACAAACGAAACTTTTACGGGTTTGAAATGACATGGGGGTAAGTGATTAATGACAAAATTTTGCATTTTGGGGTGGAGTAACCCTTTAAGCTATGGTATGGCTTCAGAGGTAACACAATACTTATAATCTCGGATTTGGATCGGCCATCTCTGACCGATACCCGATCCGACAAAAATGGCAGTATCGGAGCCGATATCCGATATGAATATCAGATCGGCGCATCCCTATATGTAAGTACACAGGTATTAGGGACACTTAATATAAAGTGGGACCACATTTTTGGATATACAAATACGAAATGTTGGCGGGAAAATCCATATTTTTAAATGTACTGAATCACCAGTAGGTGGCGATAAGTCACTTAATGAGTGAGTCATTGAGTCAACGGATTCGTTCAAAACACTGAATCATTCAGTAACAAAACACAGCCGAGTGTTGCTTGGAGAATGTACTGATCTTTGTTTGGAACTATTTTCGTTGGTGAAATAGAACAAAACAGTAAATATCGTGTATAAAATGTAAATAACGTAATAACTAATTGACTACTTAACTACTTGTTTATCGAACTAAAGTCAATGTGACATTTGCAATCGTGAAATATTCAGCAAAATAGCCCCCTTGTCATGGTATGTCATTTAACCACATTTTATGAATAAACTGAGCATTTTGAATTTATACCTCAGTGTGTTTCTTCCGAGTTTCTTTATGTTTGTTGTTGCTCGTTTGTGGAGCAGTGAGCAGTACTTGCATTTGTGTAGACGTCTCTCACAAAGAGACAGGCAGCGTGAGCCTCAACAGCATTTTAAACTAGCTAAAAGGCTGGTCAGCTAGCTGTAGCTCGAACTATAGGCCTATTATTATTGAGAACATTATAACAAAGAAGGTAGTTCGACCTGTATTCTGCTACTGCAATTCTCTCTGATGATGCAGTAACTACCGCGAGGAAAGAAAAAAAAACTTTGGTCTGTCCATTGATTGTAAAATGTCACTGGGTCCGACAGACTGAAAAATATATTTTAGCGTTAATGTGACCAAAAATATTTAAGACCCACTGAATCTGAATTTAAGACATTTTAAGACTTTTTAAGGCCTTTTATTAGAAAAACGTTATTTAAGACATTAAGATTTTTTTAAGGACCCGTGGACACCCTGCTTCAGAAATTAATGATCTCAGTCAAATTTCTTGGTGACAAATCAAATAAATTGTGAAACCAAACACTTGGACGAATATTTCACACACCAGATGTGACTCATAGTTGACTGCAAACGATATGATGAATATTCTTTTTTTTTTGTAAATACATCATTCAGTTTATGGCCAACAATTAGAAAAACATAAAATACCTTTTGGAAGATGATGGTGTTTTCTCACTAAAGTATGGTCCATCACCTTTTGAATGGTCACTCTTCATAGACAGAGCTGGATACACATGATCCTGATCTTTTACTGACAAGAACAGAGAGACAATATTATTTAGGGGTGTCCCCGACTAAGGATTTACATAGTCGAATTGGAATTTTCATAGTCGAATTGGAATTTTTGAATCATGCCAACAGTCGACTGATAGTCAAATCCTATGTTTTGGGGGCGGGGCAAAATACATTACCAAAAATCAAGTCAGACATTCGACAGTCATAATTACTGACGTTATTATGACACTGTCATGAATCCGGTCTATGAACTTTCAGTTTCTTAAGGTTCAAGATCATGTTATCTGCATCTCCTGCACTCCATCAACCCACTCCCATAATAGCTGTCATTACTCAAATTAATGCACGACTCTATATTATCTGTATATCATGTGTGTAAGACTCGAATACAAAAATAACTACAATACAATACAACTACAGACATGGCTGTGTCTGTAGTATTAAAGACTACACAACATCATTATATTATCTTTAAATTAATTTTTTAATTATTATTTTAAATTATTGTCCCTGGATCAGTAGGATACTCTTGTAATAAAGTAGTGGTGGTAGCGGACAGATTTTAAGAATCAATTCTGCTTAAAACATATGCAATCTAATCCTGTTTACATGAAATAAGCCTGCAAGCAGGTTTAAGTTTACGGACCTGTTGCTATGGCAGCAACTCCAGGATGAGCTTCGAAGAACCAAACAATCCAAGATCATGCCAAATCGTCAACAATCAAATCCAGCTAACTGAGTTAGCGACGTACGAAGAATGGGCCCCAAAGCTTGTCGCAATTGTTTTTCAGTGGCTCTGGCTTTAACTGAAGCGCTACATTTTACGATTTATGCCACATTAAAGGTATAGTTCACCCAAAAATGAAAATTTGATGTGTATCTGCTTACCCCCAGGACATCCAAGATTTAGGTGACTTTGTTTCTTCAGTAGAACACAAACAAAGTTGTTTAACTCAAACCGTTGCAGTCTGTCAGTCTTATAATGGAAGTGAATGGGAATCACCGCTTTGAGAGTAAAAAAAGAGAGAGAAAAAAACATACTCAAACAAAACCAAATTAAAAAAAGAGAGAGAAAAAAACATACACAAACAAAACCAAATTAAACCCTGCGGCTCGTGATGATACATTGATGTGTAAAGACACGAAATGATCGGTCTGTGCAAGAAACTGAACAGTATTTATATCGTTTTTTACCTCTGAAGCACTGCACTGTCTTAACTGTCCTGAGCGCATTCTCGAAACAGCCGGCGCGTGATGCATCTTCATCTTCTTCTAATAACGTTTTATGGCGGATGGCAAACCAACTTCTGGTGCATTTACCGCCACCAACTGGACTGGAGTGTGGAGCACTAATAAGCAACTAATATATATATATACTGTA
>NW_015506079.1:295023-295278 GCF_001515645.1 Sinocyclocheilus grahami
TATACATATATATATATATATATATATATATAAAACACATTCCTAAATTCTTCTAATTAATCCTATTTCTTTAATGCATTTAACAATAGCACCATACATTTTACCTTGTTCTGCATGCTCTTTCAAAAGTTTTGACAAATTAAATGATTCAACACCCATGTTTCTTACTTCCTTAATGAGTTTTAACCTTTCTTTTTCATATTTTTTACATTTTATTAAAACATGCTCTATTGTTTCTGCCTGATTACAAAAAAT
>NW_015506079.1:295417-297629 GCF_001515645.1 Sinocyclocheilus grahami
ACTTATTCTTAACAAACTTGCAAGAATCTCATATATAATGTCTTGCCTTGATGATTTTACTCCACTTGCAAGGCTCAATATTGCTGCATAAGAGTCAGAACATATTACTACTAATCTTGGTTTTACATCCTCTACCCACTGGAGTGCTACCACCATGGCAATTAATTCTGCTGTATACACGCATACATGATCAGTTATTCTTTTCTTAATACTAGTTTGAAACATTGGCATAAATACTGCAGCAGCTATTCTGCCAGGGATAGGGTCTTTAGAACCATCAGTATAGATATGTAACCACGATGGATAAGTCTGATCTAAATACTGCTGTGCACTAATGTTCTTAGGGGTTTCTTTCTCATTCTTAATTTTTATTTGTATTTGAAAATCGACTATTGGCATAGGAAAAATCCATGGTGGTATACTGGATAATATCACAGTAGGGCCAACATCACAGTCTGCAATACCAACAACTTGTGATTCCCTTTTAGCAATCCATCCAAAGCTTTTAATATTTTTGTTTCCATGCTCCCAGCATTCTTCAATCACACCCTTTACTGGATTACTCTCTTTATCCTCTTTTCCATGTTGCCCCGTCATCAGCAAATAATGCCCTTCCAATATCACCTTTAAAATTACTAAAAATTTAATTAATCATATTAAAAAATATTGGGCTGCATACACTTCCTTGAGGAGTTCCATTGTTTATTGTGTATGCCTCAGAATACTCTACTCCTACCCTAACCTGTATTTGCGATATAAGACCTTCTATTTCCAATATATAATTTAGTCTATGCATGATCATTTTTTTCCATCAGTTTACATAAATTAGAAGTTAATGCAATTGGCCTATAATTAATTGGATTGGATTTGTCCTTTCCAGGTTTGCCTACTGGTACTATTATTCCATGTTTCCACGAAGAAGGAATCTTTCCTGCATTCCATACCTTGTTAAAAAGATTTAAAATTATTTTTAAGGATCTATCTGATAAATGTTGAATCATTACATAACATATATCATCTCTTCCAGGAGATGTATGTTTAACTCCCCCTAGAGCCATCTTTAATTCATACATAGTAAATTCTGCGTCTAAAGTGTCTCCAGAAGGACTTCTTTTCATCATCACATCTGGGTGCTGATTCTTGTTCTGGATTCTACACTTTTTAATATCCTCTGATACATTATCATCACTATGGACTTTAACAAATACTTTAGCCAGCATTTCAGCTTTTTCATTATCTGACACAGCTATTCTTCCTTCATCAGTTTTTAAAACTGGAAGAGTTTAATTTCTATAAATTCCTCCCATTTTCCTAATTGATCCCCATACTTCACTTATGTCAATATCTTCTCCTATTGAATTACACCAATCTCTCCAGTTCTTCTTTTTAGCTGCTCGGACTATTCTTCTTACTTCAGCTTGCGCTTTCTTATATTTAATAAAATCTTCAAATAAATTAGTCTTTTTGATTTTTCTGAATGCTTTATTCCTATTATGTCCCACATTACTACACTGTTTGGACACGTCAGTGAACGTGAACGTCAGTGAACATCACTTCCTGTTTGTTGCTGCCGTGTGTTTTGAGTTTGAGATCCGTCAAGTTAATTCTTTGTCGTCTAATTTTTATACACCATCATTTTCGTTTCTATAACGTGTGAATATATCCTCTATCGTATTCTACAACAAAAACAATCAGAGCGCCTTGTTATCACTAGTTCTATTTTTGACTTCCCGAGTCCGCTATTAGCATATAGCCCGCTAGCATCGCCAGCGTGGTTACTAATCTCGCTTACATTACTAATACACTATTCACTGTTACTTGCTTTAATGGCGGATGTGTGTCTACCTTTGAGTGCAGGTGAGAGCACGCACCGAATGCAGCTCGAGCTGGAAACATCCCAGGCTGATGCTCACAAGTCCGAGGTAAGTATACAGCGCACTGTTAACTCTCCCACCACCTGACACCAAGCTGCGGCAGATGGAGACACTGAAGAGGGACTTCAGGAACCTGATCGAGACGGTGCGCCACACATCGCCAGGCGACGACGATCATCGTGTCAGGACCGCTTCCCACGTATTGATAAGGACACGAAAAGTTCAGTAGACTTTTTGCTTTAAATGAATGGTTATTGTCATGGTGTAAAGAACAGAAACTGCTCTTTGTTAATAATTGGAATCTTTTCTGGGAGCGTCCTAGGCTTTTTCGCGCTGAT
>NW_015506079.1:298137-300655 GCF_001515645.1 Sinocyclocheilus grahami
ATCTCTCAAATGGACCATTGACACTCCTAATTGAGATTGTAGAGAGTGTCAATGGTCTATTTGAGAGATAGGTGGCGGTATGGAGAGCTAGGCGGCGGTATTCAGCACGTGATTAATTCTAGCCAATGAGAATGCTGGAACTCTGCATCGTTAATGAGCTGTCATTCCGGCTTCAACGAGAAGCACCCGGCTGCAGCCTGCAGATCGAGGCGGGGCTGCACCTGGGGCGGGGCTGCACGTGTCGCCCCGCCCACAACTGTTCTCATTGGTTGTCCTGACGTCGATTCTAGCGGGTTTTCATTTCCGCTGTTCTTCGCTGCATGGTGAGTCTCTTGTCTAATTTGTTTAATTACAAGTTTTAATTCTAAAGTTAGTGTGTGTGGTTTTGGTGGGATTATGATTAGGATATAGTGTTCACAAAATAAGCCCCTTAAAAAGAAATACAGTGGCAAAACTGAACCAGCAGAAGTAATATAGGACAAGTTAATATTAACAATAGCTATACAAAATTATATTGTTTTTCTGTGAATAAAATGATTCAATGTAAAATATTTAGATATTATTATTATTAATAATAATAATAATTATGCATCTATTAAAATAAATGGTAAACTACATTTATTAATAATAATTCAACAAAAAGTATGATTACGTTTAACAGTCCTTGAAAGTAGAGCTTGTTTTTTATATTACATACTGTTATGCTGCTATACAGTATACGCACTAGTGCAGGTGCCCAATCCTGCTCCTGGAGGGCCACTGTTCTGCAGAGTTCAGCTCCATCCCCAATTAAACACACCTGAACCAGCCAATCAAGACCTTATTAGGCATACTAGAAACTTCTTAGGCAGGTGTGTTGAGCCAAGTTAGAGCTAAATTCTGCAGGACAGTGGCCCTCCAGGACCGACTTTTGAACACCCCTGCACGAGTAAAAAATAAAACATTTTATGCTAATACTGATTCTCTGTATTTCCTTCTTTTTGCAGATCCGTGTCATTGTCATCCCCAACCCTCCATCTCTCTCCTCTTTTGTGGTGTTGTTCACTTTATAACTCAAAGGCTCTTTTAAGAGCCATTTCCCCTTGCAATAACTTTGAACACAACTCCGAATGAGAAAGAAATGCATACAGGTTGAAGTTGTTCTTTAACTCATAGAAGTTTGTGATTTTTGCTTAAATTTAAGTGGCTTGTTTGTATCTTTTACTTATGTACAGCTGTCCAGTCGCAGTGTGACCCTAAATGTTGTCCAAATCCTGTGGTAACAAGCCTGAAGGTAGTTAAAGCAAGCAAAACATTTTGGGGAACCATGCCAAATGAGGGGCAACAGCAGTTGGTAAGTTCATTTTAGGGATTTTATCTTTACAAAATACTGTTCATCAGCCTGAGCATTTATGTGTCTTTATCTGAATGTTAGCTAAACAATGCTTTGGATGTGGAAAAGTGCAAAGACGAGCCATTGGCAACTGCATATAGCACAACGCTAAAACGATCAGACCTGTGCTGTCTGGGACTGGAAAAAGACATTGAGGGAACGGTACACAGTTCAAAAACATTATATTTGAATATAGCAATTAATGGTGGATGTTGTTTATGTTGATGTTCTGTTTTATTTTAACGCAGGTTCTCAACTGTTTTCCTTTGAGTTTGAGATAACGTTTTATGTACATAATTTAAAAGAATTGCATTACACATACTTGTCCTGTACTACTTTTCATTGCAGGTCTGATGAAGGAAGACGGGCAACAAAAAGACAAATGAGGCATACTGAAAAGAATGTATGAAACATTTAATAAGACATTTTTTCCCTTCTCTTACCATATATAGACTGACTTGTATTATTTGCTATCCTTTTAGGCACAAAAGGCAAGCATGACTGCAGAGTTGCAACTTTTGGATGTAAGATGTCTTTTTTTTCTTTTGTGCTGGACTACTGTAATATTCCATTCAAGCAGATAGATTAATCCTTTTATAAATACTTTCCAGTTACCCATGGAGGTCTTGGAGATGATACTCCTTGAAGTAGTGCTACAGGATGGAGATGCTGCCTACATGAATCTGTCTCTTACTTCCAGTTGTAAACAAGGCCCTGTTCAGACAGAAGGCACACTATGCATGGCTTGACAGTAAGTGTGTTAAGGTTTAAATGTGTGCAATGATGTATGCATAAGGCCTCATGAGTATAAGGTTGGCTTTAAGTAATCTTGCTTTTTCTAAAGCACTGTCATGGCTAACAATCTTAGATGTGCATATGAAAGAGTTCTGTTTTGTGTGTGTTTTTGGCTACAGGTGTTGTGAACTGGGGAAAATGGAGTGAAACATCAAAGGCTGAATTGCGGGTGCCTTTTGAAATAAAACTGTGTAAAATGACAAACCGTGTTCAAATCCTGCTCAGGTTTTTACGGTAATGGGAAGCGTGGTTGCCTGAGAGGATTCTACGACAGCATAGAGGACCCAGACTGCCGTTTCGTGTGCCAGTAAAGTGTCTAAAGAAGGAAGGTTTAATGATTAAAGGAGATTA
>NW_015506079.1:301860-344660 GCF_001515645.1 Sinocyclocheilus grahami
GTAATGGGAAGCGTGGTTGCCTGAGAGGATTCTACGACAGCATAGAGGACCCAGACTGCTGTTTCACGTGCCGGTAAAGTGTATAAAGAAGGAAGGTTTAATGATTAAAGGAGATTAAGTATTAAAGGAAGTTAATGTGTAACCAGAGATTTATATGTACAAAAAGATGTTATATACAGATGTACAAATTTCACCTTTCTTTATCAGAAGAAAACTGTTTCATACCTAAATAACAAAGAAATAATTGTCTTGGCATGTTATTCATATACAGACAATGCTGGTATTTTTACCATAAGCTTTTTGTTATCAAGTAAATCCATAATTTATTAATTTGGTAACAATATGGTTCATTAGTTAACATGAACTAATAACGAACTGCACTTATACAGCATTTATTAATCTTAATGTTAATCTCAACATTTACTAATACATTATTAATCTTGTTAACATTAATGCTCTGTGAACTAACATCAATAAACTACAGTATTTTCATTAACGTTAACGAAGATTAGTAAATACAGTATCAAATGTATTGCTCCGGGTTAGTTCATGCTAGTTAATACAATAATGTTTAATGAACCTTATTGTAAAGTGTTACCATTAATTTTAATGACATCTTAAGACTTGACACTCTTGGTTAATCTCAACATTTACTAATACATTATTAATCGTGTTAACATGAACTAACATCAATAAACTACAGTATTTTCATTAACGTTAACGAAGATTAGTAAATACAGTATCAAATGTATTGCTCTGGGTTAGTTCATGCTAGTTAATACAATAATGTTTAATGAACCTTGTTGTAAAGTGTTACCATTAATTTTAATGACATCTTAAGACTTGACACTCTTGCTGAGAATATTCAACTTTTATTTAAATGTTAATAATTAATACATGTAACAGTGAAGCATATACTGAAATTAAAATAAAAAACGACAATAAATAACTTAAGTTCTAAATGACAAATACACATGAATAGAAATAACTTAAAACTTAAAGTGTAAATAAACTATATTCGTTGACTGCGATTGCAATATGACAAGTCAAAAGCAGTAATTGGATTCTTGCTTGGAAATGTACATAATGAAACGTTTTCCAAAAATTAACAAATTTGCAATGTATTGTTTAATACTATATATTTTTACCAGGTATAAGTAACTAACGGGTTCAGTTTTGTTTTATATAATTATGTATTACTACCATGTATTGTTTCAGCCACATTTCCGGTATACCGCGGCGTCGACGTCGTTACTTTGCCACTAACCAATGAGAACAGTTGTGGGCGGGGCGACACGTCTAGCCCCGCCCCACGTGCAGCCCCGCCTTGATCTGCAGGCTGCAGCCGGGTGTACTTGGCTTCAACTGTACCCAGTGTTGCAAAGTCCGCGGTTTTCCCGCGGAATTGGGCCACTTTAACACTGTTGCCGCGGGTTGTTTTTCATATCCGCGGGTTTGAAGCGACTCCAATAACATGATATTTATCCCCTGGAATGCGAATTTTAGCAGGGGGACCCCGCCAAAAAAAATTGTATTTTACCCCCTCGGAACGGGATTGGGCTAGTTTTGAGTAGCGATTGGGCAACCCTGACTGCACCGCCCAGCTCTGCTGAACCTGTTTGTTCACAGGCAGGTTTTACACAAAAACCCTTCATCTTGAGAAATTACTCCTATTGCTATTTTTCCTCTCCCTGCATTCTGCCTACAGTTTGGGACATGTTCTGTAAAACAAAACAATTTCTCACACTTTTGCTGAATAAGGTTAGTTGGGACAGTAATAAAACTTGATGTTTTTTTTTAATATAACCAAGAAACTTTTTTTGCAAAAAAAAAACTGAATTATATTGTTATAAAATTATATTGTACGTTGAAATATATGTATTTAAATGAAGTACTGGAGTCAACCCTGGAAATATTTGTCAAATACAAATTACATTTTTGTTCTTTTTTGTCGACACTGACTGCTTACAAGAATGCCTGTTTTGTGTAGCTGAATGCTATTGTGCCACACTGAGCTTTTTAGATTTCAAGGTAAAAGTTTACTAAGAAAATTCTATACTGTAGTACACAAAAAAGACGCACATTTGTACAATACATTTACACTTACATTTAATAATTTGGCAGATGCTTTTATCCAAAGCGACTTACAAATGAGAAGAAGAATAGCAGTCAAATCAACAATAGGGCAACAATATGCAAGTGCAGCACAGTAGGCTACACATAGCAAGGATTTTTTTATTTTTTTAATAATAGATATAGAATAGTAAGTGTTAGTTTTACTGAAAAAGATGCGGCTTTAGCTGTTTCTTGAAAATGGCTAAAGACTCAGCAGCTCAGGTTAAAATAGGCACATCATTACACCAGCTTTGAACAGTCAAGGTAAAGGTCAGCAAAAATTATTTTGTGTTCACTTGCCGGCCTTGCCATTGGCCAAAACATTAACGTCTGTACACGAAATAACGTGTTTAGACCAGTCTATGGTTTAGACGCAATTACGCGTTATATCGTCTGTACATGTAACGTCTAAAGAAATATTTGTCTTTATGGCCTTCCATAATGTAATTTCCCGACAAGGCGCCGAGTGGTGCCAATCACAGCACACACTGGCCCAGCGAACTAATCACAACACACACTGGCCCAACTAACCAATCACAGCACATTTCGTATTTCAGAAGGCGGGCCTTCATTTGATACAGGAACTATTTGAGCCGTTCATGCCAGACTGGGGAAAGAGGTGTTATAATAATGTACAATATGTGAAAAATAATAAGTTTTTCAAACAACCAATGTTCCAATGAGTATGAGAGCTTGTTCTAACACACCCCCACAATATGCAAGTGCAGCACAGTAGGCTACACATAGCAAGGATTTTTTTAATAATAGATATAGAATAGTAAGTGTTAGTTTTACTGAAAAAGATGCGGCTTTAGCTGTTTCTTGAAAATGGCTAAAGACTCAGCAGCTCAGGTTAAAATAGGCACATCATTACACCAGCTTTGAACAGTCAAGGTAAAGGTCAGCAAAAATGATTTTGTGTTCACTTGCAGATGCAAGCTTCTGGAGGACAAATATGTTGGTCTGAAGTGGTGAGTTTAGGTATAGTGGTGCAGAGCCAGTGGTTTTTCTGTAGGCAAGCATCAGTGCCTTGAATTTGATGCAAGAGGCTATTGTCAACCACTGCAAGTGTATGATGAGAGGTGTGACATGCATCTCTTCGGCTCATTAAAGACCACTATTGCTGAAGCATTCTGGATCAGCATTACAATAGTCCAGTCTGGATAGAACAAGAGCTTGGACAAGGAGTTGTGTAGCTGCTCTGATAGGAGGGGCCTGATCCTCCTAATTTTATACAAGGCAAATCTGCAGAACCGGGCAGTTCAAGCAATGTGGTCTGTAAGTTTAACTGATCGTCAATCACAAGTCCAAGGTTCCTGGCTGTCCTGCATGGAGTCATGGTTGATGAGCCCAGATGAATAGAGAAGTTGTGATGAAGTGTTGGTTTAGCTGGGACCACAAGCAGTTCTGTCATTGCAAGGTTGAGTTGAGAAATGCCTGTCAGGCAGGCCGTGATGCGAGCAGCTATACCGTCAGATTCTCTGAGAGGCAAGACATTTGTTTTAATCAGTTACATGCAAACACAAAATTAACATTTATGTCCATTTTACATGTAATGTCATATAGTGAACAGAAAATTGCAACAATATATAATCCATTCAAATTAATTAATTAAATAGGCCTAAATACATAAATGAAAAGAAACACCAACAATGTCCTAACCATGTCTATCAAGACTTCCCCTATTATTACCACAACCACTTAGGGCTTTTTCCTCTTTTTACAAGCATGGTTGATTGGTAAGTTTGTGATTCCTATTTTATTGTTATGGCAGGTTCATTCAGACATGCACACACTCGCTCACACACACACACACACACACACATACGCACACAACTGTTGGTGCACACTACATCTGTCTAGAAAGAAATATTAATAACTAAAAACCTAAATCTCTACGGCTCTGCACGTACTATGGTATGTACGATGACACGTCACATTTATATGCATTATTCATTAATGACATGTCCTTAGGTAGATAGTTACGTCACTATTATATGTTTAATACATTTTATGCAAATGTTCAAGTCTTCGGCCTTGCCATTGGCCAAAACATTAACGTCTGTACACGAAATAACGTGTTTAGACCAGTCTATGGTTTAGACGCAATTACGCGTTATATCGTCTGTACATGTAACGTCTAAAGAAATATTTGTCTTTATGGCCTTCCATAATGTAATTCCCCGACAAGGCGCCGAGTGGTGCCAATCACAGCACGTATATATATATATATATATATATATTTTTTTTTTTTTTATTATTATTTATTTATATTAAATTATATATTAAAATTATTTTGTTGCTCTGGGACCCCAAACAGCCCGAGCGTCCACCCCAAACGAACAGCGCATAAGGGATAGACAAGCATGTGCAGGGCATTTTTATTTATTTATTTTTTTAATCTTTTTGTGGTTCGAACAATAAAGAAGGGCATATGGCATTAGACCACATGGTGAGTAAATGATGACTATTTTAATTTCTGGGTGAACTATCCCTTTAAGTCCACTCATACGGGTGTGACTCTAGCCGACAACTGTCTAGTGAACTAATGTAGCTTTCAAAGAATCAAAAAAAGAGATTAAGTTCTTAACTATATACTGTATTTACCATATGCAAGTACATATACAATACAATAGCAAAAGAGGAGATTGCAATCATTAAACAAAATGCATTAAATTACCTGGACCAGTGCAAGAGAAAGCAAGAACTTCAAACATGGAAGACTGGAAACATTAAAGCTTAGTTAGTCCGGGCTGGTGGAGGAGGAGAGACTCCATACACATCTCTTACATCAGTCAAAGCTTGATTTTCTCATGTTCAATGTATCAAACAATGAAACTCTTACATCGATGTTTCTTCACATAACTGAGAAAATATATGTGCTTTTACAGAGACATATAACTGACGTTATGAGATTAAAATAATAAATGATTCAGTGTAAATATAATGTAAAAAATATATATACACATGTACAATTTCATTATGTATAAACATAAAAAATTACATTGATGGTAATGATTTGAATATGTATACGCAACCCACAATGATTTAACTTCCATTTTAGACTTTCACTTTTGTTTTATAGCATTTGATATATTTGAGATATCGATTTTGATCTATTACTGAAGATATTCAGTGCTTTATTCCTGCTAATTCACCTCATCTGAGCTCTTCTCCTTTCTCTAGTTCACCTGTAAACAAAACAAAATGATCATTTGTATGAACACTAAACCAACATTCATCATTCAGTATCATATGTTTCTATCAATGCTGCATTGTTTAGTTTGTTTCAGCTGTATGCATTAGTAATTATTTTAAACAGTAACACATGAGAGTTAGTATAATAAACTTCACATTGTTAAAACAATGCAATTTGAAACTGTTTCCATTTACTCTCAAATAAATACATGCATGTATAAACACACTGAATTCATAATAGCTGTTGGATTTTAAGTGTTTTCATTTATGAATTACAGTTTAGAGACATCTCACCAAAAAGACATTGATCATGTGATGCTGGACGGCTGTGAGCCGAAGCTGGAATCTGCACCGATTTTTGTTTTTCCCTACAATCAATCTACATCTATTTAACAGGTTTGCTCTAACCCAAGCCTGTTGTTTCAATAAAGCTAAATGATTTTAGAAGGTAGAAGTGGATAGAAGACTTCCACATATCAGTGGTAAATGAAGATCTCTTTTATATCGCAAGGGTCATTTACTCACCTCAAGTTTACAGTTTGAGTCTCGTAGCATGTCTCTGAGCTGCTGCTTTGAGTCTCCTATGTTATTGTTACTCAGATCAAGCTCTTTTAAAAACTGCAGTGCTTTCGTTTCAGCCAAAGACCGAGCCAAACAAGCAACATCTGTAATGCCACAGTCATTTAGACTAGAAAGAAGCAAACAGACAATGAGTGATATTACTATCACAAGATCGCAAAACAAATTTTTATAATGAATTATTTCACCCACATACACTGTGAACTTAGGCTCTTCACAAGAGATTGATTATGAAGTGTTTTGGTTTAAACTGAAGTGAGTTTAAATTTCAGTTCTTGTATGTGAATGTTACCGACCTCAATCTCTCCAGTTTACAGTGTGAATACTTCAATATTTCACATAAGTGATTCACTCCTGTGTTTTTTATTTGATTTCTACTGAGGTCCAGTTCTCTCAGGTGTGATGGGTTTGATTTCAGAGCTGAAGTCAGGATGAGACACTGTTTCTCTGTAATACTGCATCCACGCAGACTGAAGACAGAAAGAGAAAAGACAGTGAATCAGATCTATGATAAACTAAATATAAGGATTTGTGTGTGTGCCACTTCAAGAGGCCAAACGCACGTGTTGCACTTCATTTATGCTTGTTCCTTATCTCTTTCAAATTATTTTTTTCTCAATATATTTACCCATTTCAGTTAATAACTTCTATTACTGTTTAATCTTCACTAATAAGTTAAAGATATAAAGGATTCTCTCCGTCTATACGTTTATTGTCACAACACAATCTGTAACGCGTGGTTGTGCTAATGAAGTGCATGACAAGGATTCCAAAAAAAAAAAATTTTTTAATAAAGACAAATCCATAGGGAACAAACAGTTGATTATAGGAGAAGTAGCACAAACACTAAGCATAAACAGGATCAGATAAAAAAAGAACTAAGGAAAACTCAGGGCTTAAACAGAGAGGTGATGAAAAAGAAAGTGTGTGAAGAACTAATTAACAACCAAGGAAACTAACTAGCAGGAACACAGGCAAACAGGAACAAGAAAACCAAAAGGCAAAGAAACTAAATGGAGACTGTGACACAATATGTTGGTAAGCAGTAATTTTGCAGTGCTTTTGCTTTAGTGCTTTCGTATAGTAATTTTAAAATGTTTGTGGATCAGATGAGGAAAATTGAGAAAGACACAACTAAGATTTTTCAATAAACTTCTGCTCACTTTCACCATAATTTCGTCTCCTGAAGCTCAGAATTCAGCATCACAAGTAAAAGTATCTGTCAGAATAAACTACTGCAATTTTACAATCTGTTTTCTCCCTCTACAATAACTGAAGTAATTACTGGCTTAATAACTGAAATAATTATTGTCTTGCTAAGTCAGCTGTGTAAAGCTTGATGAAACTCATTTTCCACAGAACTCTGGGTAGAAGCTTGTTTAATTTCAATACATCACTTTATTGTGGCTTTGTGTGTGGCACACACACACACACACACACACACACACACACACACACACACACACACACACACACACACACACACAAAAACGTTAATTCAAAACTAAAAGGAAATGGTATTATTAACTACAGTAACATCACTATTAAAATTGATGTAACAGTTTAAATAATGTAAAATACTCACGTCAGTGTGTTGAGTTTACAGTGTTTATCCTGCAGTAGAGCAGAGATCTGATTCACTCGTGTGTCTCCTAGTTCATGTTCACTCAGATTCAGTTCTCTCAGGAGTAACGGGTTTTTACCCACAATTCCTTTCACATACTGACAGGCTTCTTCTGCAGCAAGACTCAAAAACCTGCAGAGGAGAAGATGACGCAGGATTCAATTCAGTTTTCTACTGAACGTGGTATAATGAAAAACAGCACTGAATTGTTCTGTGAGTGTGAAATGGTCTATACTGAATTTACTTTAATTATTTTTTTACTGAAATATTATTTCTCTCACCTCAGTGTCTTCAGTTGACAGTTTGGATCCTGTAGTAAATCATTGAGCTGCTTCACTCCTGATTGTCCAGGATCATTTCCTGTGAGATCCAGCTCTATCAGGTGTGAAGGGTTTGATCTCAGAGCTGAAGCCACAGCTTTATAACCTTCTTCAGTGATACTGCAGTCTGAAAGTCTAGAGAAAATAAAAACAACAATTAAAATGAACATTGTGGTTCAAATTATTTCATTACTGCACAAAGACAAAATATGACAATCTCACTAGAACTTGACCAACCATTACCTGATGAACAATGACTCAAAATAATTCAAAATGATCAAAAGTGTAATACTTTTAATTAGCACTGAACCAACTTTTATTTTAGACACGATACAGCATGCTCTGTCAACAAACAGTTCCAAAGCAAAGTAACAGTAGAAATGTTGACAAATGTCCAAACACTGCATAGGGTTATGTTCTTGAGTGAAATTGATTCAATGAAAGAATTTAACATAAAAAATTCTAAAATGTTTTTACTAATGTTAGAAAATTTGCCACTATAAAGGTAAAAATATCCCTGGGAAAAAAGCATTGCCTCTTATTGGAAAAGTTAATCCAACACTGCTAGTAGGCACTAACCGAAACATACTCTTTATCTCTGGCTCAGTTGTTCAAGGTGTTTTTTAATGTTTTTGATATCTACTCTCAATTGGATGACCACTTCATGTTTTATATAGTATTACAATTAAAATACAATCTCTGAAAATGAGAATAAATTCTCAGCCACTGTAAACGGACCATACATACCTCAGTTTCTCTAATCTGCATTGTGGATTTTTCAACAAACGACAGATCATCTTCATTCCTGAGTTTTCTAGTTTATTTCCACTCAGATCCAGCTCTATCAGGTTTGAAGGATTTGAATTAAATGCTGAAGTCAGAGCAGCACAACCTTTTTCTGTAATACTGTTATTATTCAGCCTGCAGAGAAAGAAAACAATGATAAGAAACATTCCTCAGTTTATATAGAAAGCTTCTTTAATGAACAACAATGACAATGTCTTAATCCAATCCAAATACTGAAAATATAAAATATTTGGGCCTGTGTACATTTTAACAGTTTGTTTATTAATATGAAATAAAATAATAAGTAGAGTAGTAATAAGTAATAAGTAGAAATGAGAAAACCACGCCTTTATATGCATTTCCAAAAAATTATTGGTAAACCAAAGATCAACTGGTGCCGTCATAAGTTCTTTAAATCAGTGCAACAGAATAAAAGATCTGTCACTGCTATAGGCTAGTTGTACAGATTCTAAAATGTTTCTTTGCACATTCATATTTCATGATGCTATACCGAATAACACTATTTTGCATCAGTGTAAATTTACCATCACAGCACATTTTTGCTAATTTTTCTAACTTGCAGGGATACAATTTTTCCACATTTATATGGATTTCTGTTTTTTTCCAATGTGCTGAGAATTGATTCTCATTTTCAAAGACTGATGATTTTCATTTTATTTTATTTTACTGTGTATCTAAGAAGCAGGGCTAAGGTACTATAACTTATATTCCTCTAACACACATACCCATTAAACAGAAAAGAGCCACGTTAGGCTCTGACCTGAGCAGTAGTCTATGGTTTGTTTCAAAGAATTCCTAGGTTCAGTTATTTAATGAGAGAGGTATTATAAGTACATAGTTGCAATAAACCCTTAAAAATCCATTCATGCAGCAGAAGACTATTATACTATTACACACAGTTGAAGAAGAACTGATGAAGGCACGGGCTGATCTTTGGTTGGCCAATCAGTGGAAAGGGGCTTTTCATGCTCGCCCCCACTTGTGGAAACTAAATATTCAAACCTCATTTTAACCATTGAACCCTATGACAAAAATTAAGGCAAATTCTTGTTTTCCTTCAAAAAATTAAAAAAACAAAGAAGAAAAATGAATTAAAAGTGCAGTTTTTTTATGTTTCAGCTTATTTCATTTAAAATTTTAAAACTAAGTAGCAAAATTTACATGGACCAACACGCAACATGTAAAAACGTGAAATACTCACATCAGTGTGTTGAGTGTACAGTGTTTATCCTGCAGTAGAGCAGAGATCTGATTCACTCGTGTGTCTCCTAGTTCATGTTCACTCAGATTCAGCTCTCTCAGGAGTAATGGGTTTTTACCCACAATTCCTTTCACATACTGACAGGCTTCATCTGCAGCAGGACCCAAAAACCTGCAGAAGAGAAGATGAAACAGGATTAAATTCAGTCATCAATTCTAATGAGAAAAGTGTGAAAATTAAACTTTGATGCAGCAAATTGTAATAATCTACAGCGAGCGTGCTCTCAATATATATTGAGAGAGTCCATACCCCAACAATAACAATACTGGTGAGAAAATATATTGTTAGAATCTCGTTTTCAATGATATTATCCAACTGTTAAACGATAAAAACATTGACAATCAAATTATACTCAGCTATAAAAAGCTCAAGCATTTAAAGGGGTCATATGATGCTATTTTAAAGATCATTATGTTGTGTATTTGGTGTAACAGAATATGTTGATATGCTTTAATGTTCAAAAAACACATTATTTTTCAAATACTGTACATTATTGTAGGTCCTCTATGCCCCGCCTCTCTCAAACACGTTATCAACAAAGCCCCTCCTTCCGACAAGCACAGTCTGCTCTGATTGGCCAGCTGACCCAGTGCATTGTGATTGGCCGAACACCACAAGCACGCGTCGGAAATGTAACGTCCCTTACCATAATCGCGAGCTTCAGCTTTCAAAGTAAATATCAAGACAGTTAATAATGTTGTTAGTTTTACCATCAGTTCAAGCCCGAAAGGGCAACAGAGTCGCGTGACAGACACAGTGATGATGCAGTACACAAGCCGCGGTTAAGACAGCTGACGTGCTATGATTTCTGACAGGCAGTTCACTCTCCTGTGATGTGACCCTGTTCCCCTCACACACACACACACACACAACTCGTTACTCTGCACTGCGCAAAACTTCCGCATTTGAACAGTCGATAGCAAATACTTAAACTAGTAATAAAACATACTTACAGTCGCTGATGCAGAAGCGTCAGATTATCATAGCAAAGTCGGAATTGACCCTTTTTTTTTTTGTTTTGTTTTTTAAATAGCCTTTGTGCACAGCCAGCCGTGTACTCTTCTAGGTTCAAAAAACTATGTCGTCCATAAAATGCGTTGCACAAATTCTGGGTTGTGCTGTTCTGTTGTAAATAAATCTTAACCAATGAATGATTCCTAATTGCATCTACAGTGGGGCGCAGAAGCGTCAGATTATCATAGCAAAGTCGGAATTGACCCTTTTTTTTTTGTTTTGTTTTTTAAATAGCCTTTGTGCACAGCCAGCCGTGTACTCTTCTAGGTTCAAAAAACTATGTCGTCCATAAAATGCGTTGCACAAATTCTGGGTTGTGCTGTTCTGTTGTAAATAAATCTTAACCAATGATTCCTAATTGCATCTACTTTTGGAAGGCCAAATAAAGTGCTTTTGCTTTCGCAGCTTTCGCACTGAAACACACAGTGTCTCCCTGACATGGCTGCTTCAACACTATTGCTGTTCCTGAAACCATGCCTTCTTTCTTTGCGTGCACATTTGGGCGGCATTATGCTAATATTTCCACATAGTGATGTAGATATGTGGGGGCGTGTTAGAACGAGGCATTTATGACGCATCATATGACCCCTTTAAAGCGGCAGCTGAATTGTGTGCTTAGTAAAAACATATTGTTATTGTCCATTGCTTTGGATGCTAATATAGTTATTGTTACAGTTGTAATTCTTGGTGTGAACGTGCCTTTATAGTCCCATAACAGCATCTGCCCTGTAACATTTTTTATAAATAATTCTCCAACATATCATTTAACTGACCTCAATGTCTTCAGTTGACAGTTTGGATCCTGTAGTAAATGACTGAGCTCCTTCACTCCTGATTGTCCAGGATCATTTCCTGTGAGATCCAGCTCTATCAGGTGTGAAGGGTTTGATCTCAGAGCTGAAGCCAGAGCTTTATAACCTTCTTCAGTGATACTGCAGTCTGAAAGTCTAGAACAGGAATGAAAACGTAACCTTCCAATGATTAAACAGTTATTCTAGAAATGTTCCAAAAAACTAAGTGAATTACATGTTGTTCCTTGTACAAATGAATTTAAAGTTAGTTGCAAAGCAAAAACTGACTGAATATGGAGGCAAACAAAAGGTCAAGGTCAAGCTTCTGCTCTTCTCTGGCTTTACTCAGTCAACTCTTGGCTGATAGAAGACTGTTAATGGGAAATTCCAGTATTACGGACGTTACAGTCTCAATCAAAACCTGAAATATAAATTCTCACAGAATATATTGAACCATCTCTTTGTATTTTTTTAAACCCCTAAAAATTGAGTACAGACATCAGTAAAGTATCCGTCTATAAACATGTTTTATATTTTAGATTTGAGAAATAGAGATGCATTTCGGACATGACAAAAAAGACCAGAGTTTATGGGAGACAACATATTTTGTAGACCATCTGTGATTTACAATACACAAACCAGATGCAAGAATATCTGGTGAATGGAGAAGAGTTGGCTATTCACAAAACTTAAAATATAAATTTTATTTAAATTTTCATTTTTGTGTTTCAGAGGAAAAATTAATGTTACGGATGTGACAGTTCTGAAAGCAGAATTGATCTGACTATGGAAATGCGTAAATGCTTAAAAAAATTAACAGAGACGTCTAGAGGGTACTTAATAGGGCTGCCCCCCACTAACTGATTTTCCTAGTTACTAGTAGTCATTCATTTAAGCCATTATTTAACTAATCAAACTTTTATATTAAATTAATATAAAACTAATCCATAATGAGCCTTAATATATTCCGCACTGAAGCACATGCATAAGCATTTTAAGTTGTTTCATTATCAGTAAAAAATGCAAGTGATTGCGCTGACGCTTCCCTGTCATGCATATGCATTAATACTTTTGCACAAAAACACTTGAATATGAATAATTGAGCACATTTATATTAGGTTAATGCTAGAGTGTGGGATCTGCATTAAAATAAATCTTCACCAGTCTACATCTGAGACAGATGCAGTTATAACCTGTAAAATTGAAGGCTATTTGATGTTTTAAAATGATCTAATGGGCCGATGCTGCTCCAATTCATTGATCAAGATTAAACAGATGTCGCAGTCATAAAATTGTTTTAATAACTCTCATAAACTTGTTTTAATGACTCTCTTATGCATTAAATACAAAACAGGTTAAGTTAAATATGCTAAAAATAAAATACACATATGAACATAAAAAAATATAATGTACAAATATTTATAAAATGCTATAGACTGCGAATAAGATTGCAGTTTCACATTTTGCATCTGCTTAACAAAGTGAATTATTTTAAACATGCAGTGATACAAAATATAACCAAACAACATTTGTAATGAAGAAAAATATTTAGACAAAAATAAGACTGATGTAACCCCACACACTGAAAAAAAGGAAAATCAGTTTTACTGAATTTACTAAAACAATAGACTTACAGTCTACTTAATACATTTATGTTTGAGATGCAAACTATTTTATTGTGTAAAGTCTAAATGAAATTCAACAGTCATCAAAACATGATATAATCACTTTGCAAGAAAATGTTCAAATTGATTCAGATTTCCAACAAATACCCTCCACTGATCAGAGAAGTTATTTATGCTAAGTTTTTAAAAGCACAATGTTTAGACATGTCATTTAAATGACACATTGTTCAAATGATTAAATAAAGGCTTTACAGAAGGTTTTTGTGCATCGCACTCAGCAGCATGTGTGCTAAACACACAAAATCTTGCTCTCTGCATGCATGCAGTGCAGATAGCGACAAGTTATTTGAAACACATGTAAATGGTTTAAATAAGATTATATTGACAATGAACATTATATGCCATTTAAACTAGTTTTGGCTATTTGTCCTACAGTCCGCCTTTTTTAATATTTCTGACCCACACAGCAAATGCATTCTTAGACTAAATCTCTGTGATGCTGTCTTTGAGAATGCAATTTCCAAAGTGCTATTAGAATAAATTAATTTCTAAAATGTTATGATACAGCCTGAAACAGACCACAGCAGGCTATCACTCTTCAGCAACGTGGTAAATATGCATGCCGGGATGCATAAGATTGAATATGAAGCGCCCATAACAGTTGCATCCATAATGCATTATTGTGGTTGAAAAGAGCAAAGAATGGAGACGAGTTGTTGATCATAATTAGAATGGCCATAAGTTGGCTTTGTCCAGAAAGTTTCAAGTTAATTGCATTAATAATTAATATATGATATAAACTTAATGTTTTGTTTGTTTATTTTCTTCTTAACGCCATTCCAGCATCTATGGCTATATTCATGGCAAGAATCAGTTAATCTATACACAAGTCTGTCTTATACACAAGCTGAGGGGACCATTTAGAATCTTTAGTTAACCTAACCTACATGTCCTTGGGCTGTGGGAGGAAACTGGAGCACCTGGCGTAAACCCATGCAGAAAATTCGAACCGGAGACCTTCTTGCTGTGAGACAACAGTGCTAGCCACTGTGCCGCCCTATAAACTTAATGTTTAAAACGTTATGGACATGACACAGCGCTAAAGCATCCTGACGTCCTAAATCTAGCCCTTATAAATCCAAAAATCATTGCTGTTTAGACAAAGTGAGTTTATTTACTTTTTGACATTTGCATGGAATTGCCCTAATATAGTTTTGGGTACCACATAAGACTTACATATCGACAACCCTGCTGATGAGTTGTTCGGATACCAGAAAAAACTGATATTTTCTGACAGGATTCAGCATCCGGGACTGGATCTTAATTATCTGGCATGGAGACTCAATCTAATAGAAGTAAACATTTATATCCGTATGTTTTTCTCCAGTGTACAGCATTTTTCTTTTTTTTCTTTCAGTGGATGCATAAAACTTGCCAACAAAAATGAATAAATACAGAGTTCTGGCATGAAACTCTAGATGGCACAGTCCGATAGGTCTAACTCAATCTGTCCTAATGACATCATTATCACATGGCATAGCTGTCATGCATTGGCAGCATTGGTTTGCATTAGCATTAGCATTGGTTTTCTCCTGTATCAGTAGCCAATGAGCTCACTGCTCAATATTCAAATACCTGGCTTTTGTTTGCTGTAGCAGTTTGCAGCGCGCTTCAGAACAACTGATATCAACATTTAAGATGAATTCATGAAGTGAATTCTCTTTTAATCCATATCGCTGTGTATATTTGCATGGTCTGCCTAATTGAATACAAAAACAAGCAACCATAAACAAGTTTAAAAGTGTCATGTTATCAGTTTGCATTGTATGCATCAGCAAAAAATTAAGCATATTAGCAGCAGCATTTAGCATCTGTGTTTATACAGCTGGAGCAAAACGCAGTTTAGAGCATATGTCATCGTCCTGAGGACACGACGATAGTAACCGACATGAAACAGGTTAAACTAAATAAGCATTCTTGTGTATGCATTTCAACTGGGGTTCACCATATACATCGGCGTAATCTCAATGTTCAAATTCGTTTTTTTCTAAGGTCAATGTTTTCATCGTGATGAGTGTGTGGTTGATTTCAGCTGCACGCAGAGTCAGAAGCACACGCTTATTGAAGTCATATCAATGACAGTGTTGCGGAAAGAAGAGTTATCGCTTAAGATCACTATTTATGGTTAATGTAGTCCTGAATGTAATGCATTATGGGTAGTGTAGTTCTGAGAAATGTGCTCGTTGTGATGTATGCTCTAGCTGTGCTGTGTAGTTCAGAAAACGGAGAAAGAACGTTTATATTCTGCATTTTTTAATTTCAGTTCATTCAAGTTCAGTCCACCCAGGAGTTTCGTGCACTGTAACCCTGATAACTTTTATCTACACCAGAGATTAAATGTCATGCATCGGCTATGGCTAACTTTGTCCGTCTCTAGTGTTGTCAAAAGACCAGGTACTCCGGTACCAAGTCGGTACCGAGTACCCGGTCAACCCGGTTCTTGATGCGCTATCCGAAAGGTGCGCAGATGCGCCCTCTTCATAAAAGCACTGAGACATGGCGACCTCAAAAGGAGAAAACACATCGAACTAACAAAACACTTTAAAGACCGACACCCGGATCAAATGAAAGAGTTCAAGCAAGTAAGTTTAATTTTCTTCTGTTATGAATATTATTCCATATTTTAATTTGAATGTCGGATTAAAATGAACATCGCCGTTATTAGAGTATAGTTAATTGTTAGCATAAGCGTGGCTAACGCTAATATAATGAGCATTAGGATGAAGTTTCTTTATTAACTATTTAATGCTCCTATAACTTTTATTAGGGTAAAAAAAAAACAGGAGGACGTGATGATATTTACTATTTTTACACACCAGAGGCTTTTAAATGAATTGTGAATCTAAAATATGCGTGTTTGAGAATGTACAAATGGTTAACATTGTTTTTGTCATATCAGTCTATCAGAAAAGCAGTTCTGGGCGTTTTTTATTTTTTCATTTTTAGCTAACTTAGTTAGTTGTTATTCTTGGCTGAATAACTCTAAAAGGTTTTAAAAGCACTTTTAAATTAAATATGTACACAGTTTGGATTAAATAAAAGTATTGTCAAATTTTATCTCCTGTATAGACTTTACAATGAGAGACCATTCATTAACATGACTTCATGTTATTATCTAACATCAACTTACAGTGAGTGAACAATATATTTTTACAACATTAATGAATGTTTTTGAATGTTATATAATACAAACATTTGATCATTCATGTTTGCTCATTGTGCATTAAATAATTTGAACAGATTGAACTTTTGATTTTATGTATTAGTACATTCTGAAATTAACAATAAGAGGAATAATTGCTATATAACTATTGTTTATTGATAGGTCATGTTATCTAACAAATGGAATCGTATTGTAAAGTGTTTTTAATAGGCTACTTCAGTTTCTATCTATTTGATATACACTTGAATTAAAATATATGGAATTTTATCTAAATTTATTATAAAAGCTAAGATTTGTTATTTACTGAAAATTATATTTTAGCTGTTGTTAATGATCTAATGTTGCATTTGGTCAGACTCAGCCCATTGCTTTACTTAAGTATATTATATTTTCCTTTTACAGCTGCATGCTGAGGAAGATCGTGAAACACACCAGCAAACCCTAAAACAGACAACAGTTTACAGTTGTTTTTTGGCGCCAGCAGAAATATGACAAAAACTTTTGGGTGAAACTTGTATACTTTTTTCATACTTTTATTACTTGTGGAAAAACTTGAAACACAATTTTAAACAAGTATAAATAATGACATTGATTTTTGTAATTTTTTTTAAATTTATTAATAAAAATAATGTATTTTTTTAAATAGCATGTTTTTGTGTTATGCTTTGGTACCGAAATTGGTACAGAGAACCGTGGATTTTCACTGGTATTGGTACCGAATACAGACATTTTAGTACCGTGACAACACTATCCGTCTCATCATTGCACGAACATGAATTAACAAGCTGTTACGCTGCTGCTGGGACTGATGAAGTGTAGAAAATAACAGCAGATATCAAATGACTAAATTACAATATTTTCTCAGGTGGATGTTGGGGTCTTATCTATCGGATTGTAACGTATATCCATTTTGTTAATTAACATTACACATAGTGCTCGTCTAATTAGAGTTAAGCCAGTCGGCGTGGTAGCCCAGGCACACATATTCATAGGCCACTATTGTTAAGCCGGTCGGCGAGGTAGCCAAGGCTCACATAGTCATAGGCCACTAGCATTAAAGAGCAGGTCATATGGTTTTTTGAAAAATATCTAATTTGCAGTTTATAACGTAGCATTTATAACGACTTGGGGGAAGTCGTAGCCTAATGGTTAGAGAGTCGGACTCGTAACCCAAGGTTACACATTACACATAGTGCACGTCTAATTAGAGTTAAGCCAGTCAGCGTGGTAGCCCAGGCACACATATTCATAGGCCACTATTGTTAAGCCGGTCGGCGTGGTAGCCCAGGCACACATATTCATAGGCCACTATTGTTAAGCCGGTCGGCGTGGTAGCCCAGGCACACATATTCATAGGCCACTATTGTTAAGCCGGTCGGCGTGGTAGCCCAGGCACACATATTCATAGGCCACTATTGTTAAGCCGGTCGGCGTGGTAGCCCAGGCACACATATTCATAGGCCACTATTGTTAAGCCGGTCGGCGTGGTAGCCCAGGCACACATATTCATAGGCCACTATTGTTAAGCCGGTCGGCGTGGTAGCCCAGGCACACATATTCATAGGCCACTACTGTTAAGCCGGTCGGCGAGGTAGCCAAGGCTCACAAAGTCATAGGCCACTAGCATTAAAGAGCAGGTCATATGGTTTTTTGAAAAATATATAATTTGCAGTTTATAACGTAGCATTTATAACGACTTGGGGGAAGTCGTAGCCTAATGGTTAGAGAGTCGGACTCGTAACCCAAGGTTGCGAGTTCGAGTCTCGTACTGGCAGGGATTGTAGGTGGGGGGAGTGAATGTACAGTGCTCTCTCTCCCCCCTTCAATACCACGATTGAGGTGCCTTTGAGCAAGGTACCGAACCCCCAATTTACGCCGCAGCATAAATGGCTACCCACTGCTCCGGGTGTGTGGTCACGGTGTGTGTGTGTTCACTGCTGTGTGTGTGCACTTTGGATGGATTAAAATGCAGAGCACTAATTCCCTAGTATGGGTAACCGTACTTGGCCACATGTCACGTCACTTATCACTTACTTAGCTATACTTAATTGAGAACAATCTGCAAAGTTGTTAATCAAAAAAGTGCATGATAAATAAAGATATTGTCTCTCAAAAGAGAGAGTCGATTCTGAATCGCCTTAACGAGTCATCATATTTTCTAATCTTTTGCCTGTTACCGGTATACGTCACTGGGTAACACATTTGCTTAATCCCTGCCTGCCCGCGAATTACGAACAGAGTCTGACCTGCCCACAAACACTTCCGCTAGTTAGTGTGTTTACATCACGCTGAGAAGACACTGTGTTCAAGGATACCACAGAAATACAATTTGAACCTTTTGTTTGTCTCCGTTGGCTTCTAATCTTCTTAATTTGAACTAACAAGCTCTCCGAACCACAACCTGTAAGTACGATTGATACGTTATGTGTACATGGTAGCCCAGGCACACATATTCATAGGCCACTATTGTTAAGCCGGTCGGCGTGGTAGCCCAGGCACACATATTCATAGGCCACTACTGTTAAGCCGGTCGGCGAGGTAGCCAAGGCTCACAAAGTCATAGGCCACTAGCATTAAAGAGCAGGTCATATGGTTTTTTGAAAAATATATAATTTGCAGTTTATAACGTAGCATTTATAACGACTTGGGGGAAGTCGTAGCCTAATGGTTAGAGAGTCGGACTCGTAACCCAAGGTTGCGAGTTCGAGTCTCGTACTGGCAGGGATTGTAGGTGGGGGGAGTGAATGTACAGTGCTCTCTCTCCCCCCTTCAATACCACGATTGAGGTGCCTTTGAGCAAGGTACCGAACCCCCAATTTACGCCGCAGCATAAATGGCTACCCACTGCTCCGGGTGTGTGGTCACGGTGTGTGTGTGTTCACTGCTGTGTGTGTGCACTTTGGATGGATTAAAATGCAGAGCACTAATTCCCTAGTATGGGTAACCGTACTTGGCCACATGTCACGTCACTTATCACTTACTTAGCTATACTTAATTGAGAACAATCTGCAAAGTTGTTAATCAAAAAAGTGCATGATAAATAAAGATATTGTCTCTCAAAAGAGAGAGTCGATTCTGAATCGCCTTAACGAGTCATCATATTTTCTAATCTTTTGCCTGTTACCGGTATACGTCACTGGGTAACACATTTGCTTAATCCCTGCCTGCCCGCGAATTACGAACAGAGTCTGACCTGCCCACAAACACTTCCGCTAGTTAGTGTGTTTACATCACGCTGAGAAGACACTGTGTTCAAGGATACCACAGAAATACAATTTGAACCTTTTGTTTGTCTCCGTTGGCTTCTAATCTTCTTAATTTGAACTAACAAGCTCTCCGAACCACAACCTGTAAGTACGATTGATACGTTATGTGTACATTTTCAATTGAGTGCTCAAAATATAAAGTTTTTGTGCTAATATGTGATGTATACCTAGCGCAGCTTTAGGCAGGTAAAGCACGATATTACTGTCTTACTGAAGTAGTTCTGATAATTCGCTGTAAACCCACTATTTCCTAAGAATGTGACGATTAATGTAGACTGACGTTGTTCTAATTACTTTGTTTAATAATAAGGAATGTAGTGGAGCACATAGACTTTATAATCATAGTGAAATTGCTGTTTATTTTGCTGCACCGGCAGTTATAGGGTTATAGGGTCTTTTTTGCTTTTGTTAATTGTATAATAAATGAAAAGAAAACAAAATACAAAAAGATAAGAAAGCTAGAGTTAGTTTTTTTTTAAAGAAAACAAGCAACAAATGAATAGAGAGCAAGTCTAAAAGGGGCAAGTGTTTTTTTTTTAAGAATAGAATTTGAATAGAGTGCTAGAGTTAGAGGGTCAAATAAAGATGGAAGAGATGTGTTTTTAGCCGATTCTTGAAGATGGCTAAGGACTCTTAGGCTAATTGTGAAAAACCATATTTTGTTTTTTCACAAACTGTATTGTTTCATCAGTTAGTCACGTTAGCATTTGGCTAACCTACCCACCACTATTGTTTTAAGTGTTCACAGTTTAGCAGCTAAACTTTAGCTGTGGGCACGATTCGCTTGCATAAGTGTTTTTGTATTTCATGTCATTATTATATGAACGGATTGGAGCACTATATTATTGTTTTATGTGAAGGTGTTTTGTCAATGGTAGCGCTCGCTAACTGGCTCAAGGACTCCTCTCTGTGCCAATCACAACAGGCTTGGCCAGCTGACCAATCAGAGCAGAGTAGGCATATGAAAGGGAGGGGTTTGCTCCGAACTTGCTTGGAATGATTCGTTTTGAAATCATTGGCAAATGACTCTAATATTAAATGTATATTCTGAGAAAATTACAATGTTTTCTGACCTTAGCTGCATTTAAACCTGTTGTAGGGGACTCCAACACAATATTAGGACACTTTAAAATACCATATGACCTGCTCTGTAAGCCGGTCGGCGTGGTAGCCCAGGCACACATAGATAATAATACATGCGGTTCACATGGCTCTTCGGAGCAGCAGCAGTACATATGTCTTGGCGATAGATCTGCTTTGTTGGGGGGTGTCTTGTCTTTCCTTGTCTGTTCATCTTCATGTGCGTGGATGCAGCAGTTTAACCTTATATTCAGTGGCATGCATATATTGGCTTGTACTGTATTGTGTTCCGTGTCTCCTGCTTTATTGGGGGGTTATTCATATGTGTTATATGTGCAACAGCAGTTTTCGCTACATGCTTACAGCAGCATGTTGTGGATGTATTGGCAGTAACAAGTCTCGGTACTTGCTCTGCCGCAGCAGCAGCAGCATAGCATATGCTTGGTGTAATAGCAGATCTATTACACCAAGACCAAATACATTAACATTGTCATGTACATTACCATGTCAATCCCTCCGAGAGTTGTCATGACAGAAATGGAGAGTTCTGGCATAAAACTCTAGATGGCGCAGTCTGATAGGTCTAACTCAATCTGTCCTAATGACATCATTATCACATGGCACAGCTGATTGGTTTTCTCCTGTATCAGTAGCCAATGAGCTCACTGCTCAATATTCAAATACCTGGTATTCATATACCTGGCTTTTGTTTGCTGTAGCAGTTCGCAGCGCACTTCAGAAACCCTCCACCTTCCCCAGCTCCACCTGTATAGATCTGCTACGAGGTGATTCATGTATGCTATAGGGGTTATACATATGTGTTATATGTGCAGCAGCAGTATTTCTTACATGCTCACAGCAGCATGTTGTGGATGTATTGGCAGTAGCAAGTCTCAGTACTTGCTCTGCCGCAGCAGCGTAGCAGATCTATTCCACCAAGACTAAATACATTAACATTGTAGTGTACATTAACCATGTCAATCCCTCAGAGAGTTGTCATGACAGAAATGACTGTATCAGATTTTTTATCATAATAATTTAATATTTTATAATAAAATCTTAGACATTTCTAAAGATTTATAGTTAAAGGCCCCCTGCATGTTAACAGGGGCAAACAAGTGTAAATTATGCTTGCCCTTTAATTTTCTTTCTGTGTGCATTTCATTGAAATGTACAGTATAGCACTTAAATTTAGCCATTTTTAAAGCATCATAATAATTTTGAGTTGTTTCCAAGGACAAGAGGCAGAATCACTTTACAATCTAGGATGTGGCCTAGGTGATGGCAAATAGATTTTTTCCCTGTCAGCTTAGTCTTTTGTCTGCTCTGTTCTACATGGTGATTGTTCAGTCTAGATACATTCATTAGCTAACAAAATTTGAAATGTTAGTTCTTTTGTATTAATATGATGTGAGGCCCAGTTACCAGCGTGACACTACAACAAGTAGTAGTAATGGCTACTTTTTACTTAAGTACGTCATAGCCCATTCGTCTTTACTTTAACTTGAGTAAAAAGTGTAGTCAGTGCATCAACTTTCACCAGTCCTTTTACACATGAGTATCTTTACTTCTACTTTAGTAAAAGATGTGTGTAAGTTTGACATCTCTGGTGTCTATTCAAAGAATGGCACACAAATATTGTCATTATTTTCTGATTGATGTGACAATATTTTTTTCACAACTATTTCATTATATTTAAGTCTTTAAATTGTTAAATAGATGACCCTAATTATTATAATTTTTTTGCTAATGGTTTTTCATAGACAATGAAGATTTAAGGAAGATCAGTGCTTAAGTCTCTGTGGGTTACAATCAAACAATCATAATATTTAACTCACCTGAGTTTCTCCAGTGTGCAGTTTGTATCTTCTAATCTGTTCTGGAGTTTCTTCACTCCTGAATCCTGCAGATTATTGTTGCTCATGTCAAGCTCTTTCAGACTGGGGTTTGATCTCAGGACTGTAGCGAGAGCTGAACAGCTTTCCTCTGTTAGACCACAATTACACAACCTAAAATGAACGTGAGATGGAGAATTTACAAACACAAAGTACTTGATTCCAATATTCAGTGACTACTGAGAATCACCATTTTGGTCAAATTATTTCTTTAAAATAGTTTAAATTAGGGATGGGTCACGATTTTCGAATATTCGATTAGTTGATTTAATTATAGAATATCGAATAGGTTGTGTGATTATTGTCTTTAAAAATCTCCCCATGTTTTCTGAGCTGATGCGGTGGTGACGCCAGGGTGCGAACTACGGGGGAGCTAGGGGGAGCTCGGCTCCCCTGAAAACGTGATTTGTGAAATTTTGGGGGGTCTCAAAAAATATTGACTGTTATTTTGACGTGCAATTTCAGTTTTGTGTAATGTGATCATCATGGATTATGTGTAAAATTGCAAAAATATAATTCATTCATGCATGACGGCAATTTAAACCTAATTCACTTCAATAAAGATAACTATACATGCTATTCTTGTCATGCCCCCCTCGTTATAAAAAAATTAATAAAAATTGGGCTCCCCCAAAGTCCACGGTATAGTTCGAACACTGGGTGACGCCTTCATGTAAGCAGAGGGTGGCACTGCCAATAACGCACCTAAAAGCTGTCAAAGACAACAGAAGATGGAAGATGGATTTTTGGAATCGAGTCCGATTCCGATTCCTGGTTCTCGATTCCAAGAATCGATTCCTCACTGTTGTTTTCGATTCTTGTTATTTTTGGATTGAAGGAACCTAATCTTACCATGACTGCAGGATAAAGGTCGTAGAAAGTATTCTTCTCATAATACGAATTTGTAAAAAAAAAAAAATAAATAAATAAAAAAAGACGATACATAAATTGTAATTTTGTCTGCTTTGCCTGTGAAATTAGTCACAGCCCACAGATCAGCAGTGGACATGTGTTTATCCCATGAATTGAACAAGACATGAAGTGTCTAAAACAAATGTGCACAGTTCAGCTGAATGATGAAGTTTACTTTGAATGTATGCTTTGCACAAAATTAACAAACTGTACACTGAAACAAAATAACTAGAACATTAACAATAACTGACAGAGCTCGTGGTTCATCTGTCAATCAGGACTGTGCTCTAGGCCACTGATCTATGCTCGTGACGTTTTTTTTTTTTTTTTTAATTATCATTGGCTGGTAAAAATGTTTTTAAAAATAGTATTTTAGATGTAAATACGATCAAGACCCTCGATCACGTCATGATCTATTCTGTCGTGCAGTGCTCAAAATTGTGGACAAGCCAGTTCCGTAAATAACCTCTGAATCTTTTTTTAACTGGTTCATTAAAACTATCTATCCGAATCAGGAAACTAATCAGACTTCTAGTCACTTTTAGCGACCATGAGGGAGGCGAATGGTAATAAAAATATAAAAATTAAAATAATCTTTTCTCTCACAACTCTCGTAATTACGGCTTCTAGCGAGCATGAAGGTAGTGAATGGTGCTTCTCAAACGGAAGGCTGCATCCTAAAATTCAGATGATCTCAGTATGACTAGTTTTCTTTCGGTTTATTTTCATGAATTTAAAGGGGTCATCGGAGGCAAAATTCACTTTTCAAGTTGGTTGAACATAAATGTATGTTGGAAGTGTGTGTACACATCCATCCTATAATTATAAAAATCCATTCAGTGTTTTTTTTTTTAAATCCCTATTTTAAAATCCCCTTTCTCAAACCAGGCTGTTCTGAGATTCCTGTCAGAATGACGTAGTTCTGTACAGGCCCCTCCCACGATAGTTGATTGACAGTAGTGTTTCAGCACAGACTGGACTGGTGTCTTACCTTAGACCCACCCTGAGTGAGCTGTCATCAGTCCGCCATTGTGTTGACTCTGGTGCAGGGGAAGACACGATGTCTCTGATTAAGCGATTGAGGTGCTTTATTGTTGGATGTAATAATGAATATAGCAATCGTCATTTACTCCCGACATCTGAGCTGCTGAAGACGCAGAGGATTAACGTTACTTTCGCTTTGAAGTGAATGCGCCACTCCCGATCAGCGTAAATGCATTGTTCGCTCGAATCATTCGTGATCCAGCCTCATCTACAGAAGAAGTGAGTATAAGGGTTTTTTATGAATCTTTGCAAATCACCTTTCCTAATAATGCGCTAATTAGCAAGTTTCACGATGAATGCGGCTAAAGTAAACAGTCTCTCTGAGAGCAGCTCAGAAGAGAGGGGCGGAGAGCTCATTAACATTTAAAGCAACATGGACTATAATGGCTTGATAAAAACAGAGCTGATTTTGACAGGTTTAAAAAGGTGTTTTTTACACTAACATTGAGAAATTTTAACCAAAGTATGTTATAGACTTTTAATTAAGACTCTAAAGAATCATATCAACTTGTGCAAAATGAGCATCCGATGACCCCTTTAAATGTGTGCAGCCTTCGTAGGATGCAGCCTTCCGTTTGAGAGGCACCCATAGATAAGTTTGTTGAACTGAAAAAGCCTCTGAATGAGGAGTTGATTCCCCTTGATGGGATTGATTCCAACCTTTGGAATCGACTCTCGGTTCCCAACGGCTCGGAATCGATTCTTTTTGGAATCGATTCCCAGCCCTAGCTTTTCTCTCACAACTCTCGTAATTACGGCTTCTAGCGAGCATGAAGGTAGTGAATGGTGCTTCTCAAACGGAAGGCTGCATCCTAAAATTCAGATGATCTCAGTATGACTAGTTTTCTTTCGGTTTATTTTCATGAATTTAAAGGGGTCATCGGAGGCAAAATTCACTTTTCAAGTTGGTTGAACATAAATGTATGTTGGAAGTGTGTGTACACATCCATCCTATAATTATAAAAATCCATTCAGTGTTTTTTTTTTTAAATCCCTATTTTAAAATCCCCTTTCTCAAACCAGGCTGTTCTGAGATTCCTGTCAGAATGACGTAGTTCTGTACAGGCCCCTCCCACGATAGTTGATTGACAGTAGTGTTTCATCACAGACTGGACTGGTGTCTTACCTTAGACCCACCCTGAGTGAGCTGTCATCAGTCCGCCATTGTGTTGACTCTGGTGCAGGGGAAGACACGATGTCTCTGATTAAGCGATTGAGGTGCTTTATTGTTGGATGTAATAATGAATATAGCAATCGTCATTTACTCCCGACATCTGAGCTGCTGAAGACGCAGAGGATTAACGTTACTTTCGCTTTGAAGTGAATGCGCCACTCCCGATCAGCGTAAATGCATTGTTCGCTCGAATCATTCGTGATCCAGCCTCATCTACAGAAGAAGTGAGTATAAGGGTTTTTTATGAATCTTTGCAAATCACCTTTCCTAATAATGCGCTAATTAGCAAGTTTCACGATGAATGCGGCTAAAGTAAACAGTCTCTCTGAGAGCAGCTCAGAAGAGAGGGGCGGAGAGCTCATTAACATTTAAAGCAACATGGACTATAATGGCTTGATAAAAACAGAGCTGATTTTGACAGGTTTAAAAAGGTGTTTTTTACACTAACATTGAGAAATTTTAACCAAAGTATGTTATAGACTTTTAATTAAGACTCTAAAGAATCATATCAACTTGTGCAAAATGAGCATCCGATGACCCCTTTAAATGTGTGCAGCCTTCGTAGGATGCAGCCTTCCGTTTGAGAGGCACCCATAGATAAGTTTGTTGAACTGAAAAAGCCTCTGAATGAGGAGTTGATTCCCCTTGATGGGATTGATTCCAACCTTTGGAATCGACTCTCGGTTCCCAACGGCTCGGAATCGATTCTTTTTGGAATCGATTCCCAGCCCTAGCGTGGCATAAAAAAGACTTGCGTAGCATATAATGGTTACAGTAACTTGGGACGATGTCAAATAAGAGTTCTGTGCGGACCACAAACACCCCCGACTGGGTTAGAGGTGTGGCTGAATCCATATTCAGAAAGGTGCGGAAAACAAATTACGTGTTCTACGCATTCTAAAGGGACATAGTTAGCCGCTTGCTAACGGTAGCCTGTTACTTTACAGTACATAACATTTCACTTACCACAAAAACAGAGTAGGGTAGGTTGACTGATAGGATGATGGCGAATGATTTGCAGATACTGAGCACCACTGACAAACATCTAATATTGTAAAATGTGTGGTAAGTACTGCCGAGTGCTGCTCCGTATGTGTGATCGCGAATCTCGCAAGTGAAAGTAAAAACAAGCGCGCATTCAAAAGCGATTTAAATGCCCCGCATATTAATAACGGCTCCCTGATGCCCACAGTTTATATACAGTATAATTACCCAACGATATAATTGCAACAGAATATATTGAAGTATATTTTTCCTCCCATCTCGTATCTATTCCCTTTAGGGGTTCCATTTTTTAAAATGGAAATGTCCTAGCCTTATGAGCAGTTAATTTATGCTAATCGACAGTTATTTTAATAAGTGCCGTCATTCGGTTGTGTTTATTATATTAATATGTTTCAGCACGTTACAATCATTATATGGCTTGAGTTAAGGTAGCCTTATCTTATGAATTAAACAGTTTATCATACAGATTGAAAGTGTGAATGCCGTCTCTTTCCCCCTCTCTCAGGTGTTTGTGCGTGCATGTGGGGGAGGGGTGTGATTTAAAAATAATAATCGAATAATACCCTGCGATTTTCAAATATAATTTTTGCTTGGAATGCCCATCCCTAGTTTAAATCTACAATAATAAATAAAAACATTACTCACGTCAGTGTGTTGAGTGTACAGTGTTTATCCTGCAGTAGAGCAGAGATCTGATTCACTCGTGTGTCTCCTAGCTTCTGTTCACTCAGATTCAGCTCTCTCAGGAGTAACGGGTTTTTACCCACAATTCCAGTCACATACTGACATGCTTCATCTGCAGCAGGACCCAAAAACCTGGAGATAGAGGAAGTACATTGATATTACTTGTTTTATTATGATTTGTTTTCAAAAGCTTGTATTTGAGCTTTTAGTAATTTCAAAGCTTTTAAAACGTCCTTTTGACGGTTTAATAAAACTGTTTTAAAACACTTTATAATTTTAAAACTCACCTCAGTATTTTCAGTGAATACCATCGACTTTGGAGTAAATCACTGAGCTGCTTCACTCCTGATTGTCCAGGATCATTTCCTGTGAGATCCAGCTCTATCAGGTGTGAAGGGTTTGATCTCAGCGCTGAAGCCAGAGCTATATAACCTTCTTCAGTGATACTGCAGTCTGAAAGTCTACAGAAGAGGTTTTATTATTATTTAAATGTATTATTTATTTTAATAATAATAATAATTAAAAATTATTTTATATAAAAAAGGCAAATGCATTCTATTTCTTCTTGTGGTCAGAGAACAAAAACATAATTCACCATCTGACAGAAGCATGTATTTTCCTTTTCTTTAGTTTACTAATTACTACAGTATTTTAACTTTGATCAAAAGAGAATGGTATTATTAAAATTAAACAACGGTTCATTGAACTCACCTGAGATTCTCCAGTTTGCAGTTTTTATCTTCTAATTCGAGTTTCTTCACTCCTGAATCCTGCAGATTATTGTTGCTCATGTCAAGCTCTTTCAGACTGGAGTTTGATCTCAGGACTGTAGCGAGAGCTGAACAGCTTTCCTCTGTTAGACCACACTTACGCAGACTAAAATATTAAACATGAGAGAGAGAATTTATAAACAAAGTACTTGATGCAAATATTAAAATATTACTAAAGATGAATGTGTTTGGCCAGTGTAAGACTTAATTTCCTTTAGATTTTAAATGCATAAAAATAAATTAAAATAATACTCACTGAAGTGTGCTGAGTTTACAGTGTTTATCCTGCAGTAGAGGAACAAGCCGATTCATCTTAGAGTCACCTAATTTACATCCACTCAGATTCAGTTCTCTCAGGAGTAGCAGGTTTTTACCCACAATTCCAGTCACATACTGACAGGCTTCATCTGCAGCAGGACTCAAAAACCTGCAGAAGAGAAGATGAAGCAGGATTCAATTTAAAAAAACTTCCAATAGAAAAAAATATATAATAAAATGGGTAATCTTAAATATACATAGATGCAACATATTGGATTACTGAAATAATTTTTCTATAAAAATAATTTGCCAGCATATCATTCATTTCATTATTTTTTATTTATTTATTTTTAACCACATCTCACCTCAGTGTCTTCAGCTGACAGTTTGGATCCTGTAGTAAATCACTGAGCTGCTTCACTCCTGATTGTCCAGGATCATTTCCTGTGAGATCCAGCTCTATCAGGTGTGAAGGGTTTGATCTCAGAGCTGAAGCCAGAGATTTATAACCTTCTTCTGTGATACTACAGTTTGAGAGTCTAGAACCGAAATGTTATTGTTAACACTTTACAATACGCTAGGAATGTCCTGAACAATATTAACCTATAAACAGGAAACCGTTTTAGAATTGTGTTCCTTGTTCAAATGAACTTAAAAATATTTAAAAACACCTCATGACTGAATATAGAGGCAAACAAAAGGTCTACACCATCATGTCAGCCTTTTGTCTGTTGTCATACAACTTACCTCAGTATCTCCAATTCACACGTTATATTCCTCAGTCCATTGCAGAGCAGCTTCACTCCTGAATCCTGCAGATTATTATTGTTCATGTTCAGTTCTTTCAGATTGGTATCTGATTCAAGAACCGCAGCCAAAGCTGAACAGCTTTTGTCTGTTAAGTTACAATCATTTAACCTACAAAAAAAAAAAAATAATAATATATTAATTTAATTAACTTCAATTTCCATTACTGCATTCTTTAAAAGACAAAAAAAATGTTATACTTTTGAAATATACTTACATTTGGTATATGACTAGGAATCCCTATAGATAAGTAAATTATTGTATTTTTCTGATGAGAGCAAAACATTAATATTAAATGACTTACAGAGCTCTTTTGGAGGATTTAATGACTGACGATAATTTAATGAGACAACCATCTGATTTCCTGAATTTCTGAAGCTCAAACTCCTCCAGCTCGTCCTCTGATGTCAACAACACAAAGGCCACAGCAGACCACTGGGCAGGAGAAAGATCAGCAGATGAGAGACTTCCTTTGCTAAGGTGAGTCTGAATATCTTTCACTAGAGTTTGGTCGTTCAGTTCATTCAGACAGTAGAACAGATTGATGGATCTCTCTGGAGACAGATTAGCTTCAAATTTCTGCTTGATGTACTGAACTATTTCCTTTTTGCTCTGGTCATTTCTATTTTGCTGTGTCAACAGACCTCGTAAGAGTAGCCGATTGGATTGGAGTGACAGACCAAGAAGGAAGCGAAGGAAAAGGTCCAGGTGTCCATTGTCACTCTCAAGTGCCTTGTCCACTGCAGTCTTGAGCAAATCAATCATGGTGTCATTTTTGTTTTCCTGTTCTGTATAGTCTTGAACAAACACACTTTTCTTGTTGATGTCTAGAAAAAGATGTGCATAATGGGCTGCAATAAACTCTTGAATGCTCAAGTGAACAAAACAGTACGTGGTACCAAGAATGATCCCTGTTTCCTCCTTAAAGATCTGGGTACACATGCTTGAATACACTGATGCTTTAGAGACGTCAATACCACAGGCTTCCAGATCTGTGTCATAAAAGAGCAGATTGTTTCTTTGCAGCTGATGAAATGCCAGTTTCCCCAGTGAGAGGATGGTGTCTTTATCCCAGGAAACATCTGGTGTGTATTCTCCATCATACTTCCGTCTGCTCTGCTGGATCTGAAAGCGGAGAAAGTGTGTGTACATTTGTGTCAGAGTCTTGGGAGTGTCTTCAGTGTTTGATTCCTGCAGTGTTTTGGAGGCGTCATCAGCCTGATTGTTCTTCAGATTTCTTCTCTCCTCTAAAATGTTCTGGAGAACAGTGGCTGAAATCCAGCAGAAGACTGGGATGTGGCACATAATAAAGAGACTCTTTGATTTTTTAACGTGATCAGTGATTTCTTTGGCCAGATTTTCATCTGTGAATCTTTTTCTGAAGTACTCCTCCTTTTGTGCATCATTGAATCCTCTGACCTCTGTTACCCGGTCAATACATTCGGGAGGAATCTTACTGGCAGCTGCTGGTCTGGTGGTGATCCAGATGAGAGCAGAAGGAAGCAGATTTCCCTTGATGAGGTTTGTGAGGAGAACATCCAGAGAGGCTGGTGACGATACATCAGACCATGTCTCATTACCGTCAAAGTTCAGAGGAAGACGACATTCATCCAAACCATCAAGAATGAACAGGACTTCAAAGTCATTTCTTCTTGTAAGATTCAGTCCTTTTGTCTCTGGAAAAAACTCATTTAGAAGACCCATCAAGCTTTGCGTTTTTTTCTCCTTTAAGTTCATCTCTCTGAATGGAAGTGGAAATATGAAGCTGATATCTTGATTTTCTTTTCCTTCAGCCCAATCCAGAACAAACTTTTGCACAGACATGGTTTTTCCAATGCCAGCAACTCCTTTTGTCAGTACAGTTCTGATCTTTTTGTCTTGTTCAGGTGCTTCAAACAAATTTGTGCATTCAACCTGTATCTCTTGTGATTCATGACGCCTGGAAGCAACTTCAATCTGTCTTACCTCATGTTCAGTATTGACTTGTTCACTACAACCCTGAGTGATATAGAGATCTGTGTAGATGTTATTCAGAAGCATAGAATCGCCTTGCTTTGCAATTCCTTCAAAGACACATTGATACTTCTTCTTTAGGCTACATTTTAGCTGATGAATGAAGAATAGCTCATCTAAACAACAGAATAAAAATACAGATATGTTTTATGTTCTTCCCTACATTTATAAGTGACAATATGGCAAATGGTGGGTATCTTACCTTCTAGAGTGTCAGCAGCTTCAGCTTGCTTCATCTCTCTCAAGAAGTAGAGTGTGAGATCGAGAGCTGCTTCTTTGATACTGCATCTGTTCTCATTAAAGTTCTTCACAAAGTTTTGTGTGTTCTCTTTTTGTAATAGTTTCTTAAAATTTTCCAGCTCATTTTTCAGAAATTGTATTATTTCCTTCTCAAGATCCTACAAACAAAGCCAAAAAAGAAGACATAACAACAATAACTTATATTTAGAAATATAAAACCTTAAGAAAATATGATTTTCTACCTGGAAGATCCACATAATATTGTCTATAAAATTCTTGTGGTTCTTGTGAGTCTGGGAGTTTGAATCTAATGTCTCATACTGAAGTCTGTAAGCAAATAAAGAAAAGAAAATATTGTGTATTCAGGATAAACTATCACAAAAATCTCTTGTAAATATTTTTAGCAAAGAGAAAAGGAAAGCATTAGTTGTGAGTACTGTGATAAATATTTTAAAGTCAAATATATATATTCAAAAAGGTTCATAATAAGTATTTACTGTTTTCACAGTCTATGTGTGACCAAAAATAAGAAACACATGAAATACCTTTTGGTTGATGTTTTTTTCTCACTGAAGTTTGGCATGTCACCTTTTGAGCGTTCACTCTTCACAGACACAGAGCTGAACACATGTGACCCTGATCTTACACTGACAAACAAACAAAACAATATATTGGTAGATGATGTTTTTTTTCTCACTGATGTAGCATTTAAACTAACCAGACACACAATTGTTCATTAGATTTAACATATAATCACAGACCCCCTCACCTATCTAAAGGCCCCGATATACTTCAAACGAAATCAAAGAACGAACTGAAATGACATAATTTCGAACAAAATCAGGCCGAAACGAAGTTCGTTTTGGCAGTTCGGAACAGCTCACCAAAGCGAACTTTTTGGGAGAGTTCGTTTTGGCTCCTAAACATCTTTGAGCTACCATTGGTCCGTGACGATTACGCAGTCGGTGGGTGTGTTCTGGAACTCCGCCTTCTTTGACATGCAATTTCCATGTTTCACATATGGCGATACCCTTTTCAAGAGATCGTCAAACAGCACGGCGCACATTCTGAAGTATGAAAAATGCACTTCCTCATCTGTGCTCTGCATTTGCTGAATAAAACGGGCAAACTCGCCATCATTCTTTCTGTTTTCATTAAGTGGACGCACATACCATCCACGATGCTTGTTCTCGTTCTTTTTATTTGCCATTGAATAGATCAATGCTACTGCCAGATGTTTATGAAACTGTTCTTCTCTCATAGCCGCCATCCTTGTTGTGTTTAGGGGGTACACGCGGGCGGCGTGACACATGTTTACAACCTTGAATGTTTTCTCTGACACCCCCGAATGTTCGAAAACAGTATACCGTTGCTTAGCCTTTTCAAACTTCTTTTTGCCCTCAAATGAAAAACGGAAAATAACTTTGTTTGAAGTATATCGGGGCCTTAAGTGACTGGGTGCTGAGATGTCTGCGAACTACCCACCAGGCCCCAGGTTACTATGGCAACTAGGACACCTCAGCCAGACCAGATAAACTTTACGACCTAATGGCATATTGAGAGTTCTCCCTCTCACCACCTTTATCCAAAGGAAAGACTCATAATGCCCATAAAAATGACTCTTCTCTAATTAATTCATATATATATATAAAAAAAACTTTCCTTGAAGGAACACATATCCTCAGGTCATGGTGTACTTAATTACTGTTCTTTTATAAAACGGATAGTTCCTTGATTCTGATTGGTTGAGCAGCATTCAAAGCTGTAGTAAATTACTCTACAAACATACACCTTTGTTTAGGTCTGTGTGTTGCTCGGCAACCACTTTGTTGGAACCACAACCATTTCTGAGGAACTGCATTGTTTGGCAGAAGGATAATGTTTTTATTAATATCACTATTCATTACATTTTATTTGCTTTGTTTTATTTTGTGAAATCTTGCTACATATATGAAATAACCATTTTATAAAAGCAATAAGCCCCATGAAGCCGTGGTTTATAGTGAATTTATAACAGCTAAGGGGGTTTTAACAACAACGGCCCTTAGCTGCTATAAATTCACTGTAAACCACGGCTTCATGGGGCTTATTGCTTTCGTATATTGTCTTTTGTATTGTATACTGTTTTATGCATGTGTTATGATAGATCACTAGTAAGAAAACTCTCCAAATCACCACCGAGTCAGATTAACATCTTTGGAGCTCATCACTATTCAGACCCGGAAGAACATGATCGCGATTCCAACACCACCAATGCTTCAAACCATCAAGACTTTCATCCGAGACTGCATTCGGACGCTCGTTCAATGACCAAGGCAATGCAAGTATAATACATTTAACTAAATGAAACAGAGGTTTAGTATAAGCTGTAGACACCGTTGTAAAACGGTGCTGATGGTTTCACTCAGGTGGTTAACTGACTCTTTTCAGAGCTTCACTCCCTGTTTCTCTAATGGCTTTATTCATCTAGCCTGTCTTGCCCTTCCCCCATATATGAGTGATTGTGTGTTTGTTTGTTTACATTAGTTATGTGTTAGTGCTTAGTTAATTAAACTTTTGTACACAAATTACATGAGTTTCTGATTCTGTCACTGCTTGTAAATTAATTGTCCCTTTCACGATTCCAATCTAGCTACATGCTCTAATGCAATAGTACTGTAAGAAAGTGATTTTCTGTGGCCAAGAAAATATAATTTCTTAGGATCTGATATGAAATTACACTGAATGTTCGCTGGACGAATAGATTAGTTGATGGCAATTTAATTCTGCTACAGTTACTACTAGCAGCTGATATAAATAATTGTAATTTATCATAATTAATTGTAATTATTTATATGCATTTGTCTTTTGACCTAATTTGCTACACTGAAGTTCGGCATGTCACCTTTTGAATGGTCACTTTTCACAGACACAGAGATGAAAACATCTGAATCTGATCTTTCACTGATGACACAAAGAACAGAGATGGAAAAAGTAAAACATTTTACTACAGCAGATACTTCAGTCTCATTTAAAAAGTGTTAAATGTTGAAAATGGTAATTAAATGCAGTATAGCTGTGCATCTGTCCTGTCTGACTATGGACAGACCCTGTGCAATTGAATAACTCCTGATCAAATTTTAATATATATTTTTAAATAAACAATACATCATGCACATTTCAACAATGTTTTTTGCTTTAATAATAGTTATTAGGAATTTCTTAAGCAAACTTCAACAACATAAAGGCAGATGCACAGCTGATGATGCTTTAAAGAAACGCTTGGGTGATCAAGGATATTCCAATATTTAAATATTTTTCCTTCAATTCCTCCATCCACATTTTCTTTTCTTGCATCCTTCCCTCTCATCCTAAGAGGGTGGAGCTCAGACGCAAGGAAAGGAAATAAGGATGCACAAATAAGAAATGAAAAGCATACATCGTGTTCATTTATTTATTGTTCTTTTCAGTCAGGTTATATCACATATACCACAGTGGAGAAATAATGTAATGCTATAATGTACAACACATGAAATACCTTTTGGTAGATGATGTTTTTTTCTCACTGAAGTTTGGCATGTCCCCTTTTGAACGCTCACTCTTCACAGACACAGAGCTGAACACATGTGAGCCTGATCTGTGCTTTTATCATGTTTTTTTAGCTTTTGCTTTTCAGCCACTGCTTTTTGCCATTACTTTTGCGTTCTTCGAGCGCCGTTCCAGCGTGCTTTGGCCTGCACGCCCGCTGCTACTTGGCCACGATGAGAAGAAAACCATCTAGTCTCGTTACTTCTATTCTTCTACTTTAATTTATTTTATTTTCCGTTGAGAGTTTCATGTTCTGAATTAAGTTTTAAGTTAAGTTTAAGTTTTTCTTTCATTGGCTCCCTTAGGATAAATTTGTCTTAGGCAACCGGGAGAGCAGATCAAACATACAAAAAAAAAAGTTGTTTTTGCCACAACTCTGTGTCTCCGAGTTCACCTCGAGTCTGTGACTGACCGCTTCAAAACTTCAACCAGCCCACAACTTTGACTCCCTTAGGATAAATTTGTCTTAGGCAACCGGGAGAGCAGATCAAACATACAAAAAAAAAAGTTGTTTTTGCCACAACTCTGTGTCTCCGAGTTCACCTCGAGTCTGTGACTGACCGCTTCAAAACTTCAACCAGCCCACAACTCCGCATCTTCAGCCAACGCCCAACCATTGGCTTCCCAAGAGGTCACTTCAATGACTACTGAACTTCCAGTCAATCAGCAACCTCGGGGAAACCCCCTTTTCTGCAAGACTACAACAAAGGGAACCCCCCTACACAGGCAACGCAAGTACCTCCAGATTATAGCTGAACTGGTGCATTTAATATAAATTAACCTCACTGAGGAACTCAATTCGAGGGTTAATTAAGTGATTGATGATTGTTCAGGTCTAGGCAATTGCACATCTTGCTGTAAACTTGGGATTTCACATTTTCATTCTCTTAAACTCATTATTTCCTCACTTTCTCCCTTCCTGCAACTTGTATGAATGTGTGAGTTCATGTGTTTATGTGTTAGGTTAGTTTATACTGTCTTAGATTTATCCAATAAAGTCTTATTCATCTTGAAAAGAGAAGTATCTTGTGTTTTGTGCTTACAAGTTAATGTCTTAAACTGCCGATCTTGTTACTGTGCTAATAAATAGTGTTTTCACTATACTTTGGATATTAATATCCATTGCAGAATTTATGTTATACGGCTCAGTCAATGAATCGCTGGCCGACTCCGTGATCAGCCGTAAAAACGTGATTCTGTCCAAATTCCCTATAAAATCTTAAATGATTCCCTTTGAGCTAAATTGACCTGTTTCCCTTACACCTCTTTGATGCTCTTGGCCCAAAAGAAGCATCACATCCACTCCCTAACACAGATTACACCTCCCTTCCTGGGTAGGTGCCCAGTGGCGGTGAAGCCCTGCCTTAGGTTGCCCCCCACTGGCCAAAGGAGAATCTTACCGGTCATTGGGTCGACACCTCATGCACACTGGTTACAACTCCGTTTAATTTGAGCAAAATTATCATAGGGTTTTTTATTATCACAGGGCTTGTTTAAATTTGGAAAATGTTTCTAGGGTTTAGAAGAGATAATCGAGAACCATCACAACCAATGGGAACGTCCAACATTGATCATTGAACTATCTGCAATTTGACGTTTCACCATAGAACACATACAGCATAATATAATGCATTGACACATAATTAGGAAGATACAAAAACAAACAGCAGTTTTAAAAGTTATATCCCAAATCAAACCAGAGTATGCAATAACTAAATCTCCATCATGCATTTGTTTAGTTAAAGCCTTATCCTTTTCATCAAGACCTTGTTGAGCTTTAACAATATGATTATCTTTCCTTTGCATCAAAGACATTAGCATATCATCCAGTTTTGGTAACTCAAAATCAAATTCAGGGATCTCTTCTACAAAGCCCAAATTGAGTGGTGTTAACTTATGGAAAATGATAATTTCCTCTTTGAAAAGCGTTTACGGAAACTTACCAGCCAACACTTCCTCCAAAATACGGGTTATTTCCTCGAGTTTAATGGAGGCAAATTGTGCACAGTATACTTGTTTCTGCAAAGTCTTGAAAGCTTTTTTAGTTTGTTGAGCTATAATGGAGAGGGCAAATGCAATCCTGTACAGTTTCTCTTTCTTCACTTAGTCCCTCTTGCAGATTCAGCTCAAAAGGGAAATATTTATGACTAATTATAACTGGTTATGATTAATAATAAATATTTAGATTAGATCTTAGAATTAACTGTAGCAGAATCAATATTACAATTATTTAATCTGTCTGAGAAGAGATAATCGAGAACCATCACAACAAATGGGAACGTCCAACATTGATCATTGAACTATCTGCAATTTGACGTTTCACCATAGAACACATACAGCATAATATAATGCATTGACACATAATTAGGAAGATACAAAAACAAACAGCAGTTTTAAAAGTTATATCCCAAATCAAACCAGAGTATGCAATAACTAAATCTCCATCATGCATTTGTTTAGTTAAAGCCTTATCCTTTTCATCAAGACCTTGTTGAGCTTTAACAATATGATTATCTTTCCTTTGCATCAAAGACATTAGCATATCATCCAGTTTTGGTAACTCAAAATCAAATTCAGGGATCTCTTCTACAAAGCCCAAATTGAGTGGTGTTAACTTATGGAAAATGATAATTTCCTCTTTGAAAAGCGTTGACGGAAACTTACCAGCCAACACTTCCTCCAAAATACGGGTTATTTCCTCGAGTTTAATGGAGGCAAATTGTGCACAGTATACTTGTTTCTGCAAAGTCTTGAAAGCTTTTTTAGTTTGTTGAGCTATAATGGAGAGGGCAAATGTAATCCTGTACAGTTTCTCTTTCTTCACTTAGTCCCTCTTGCAGATATGCATCTGTCTGCAGAACCTGTTGCCCAACAAGAACTTTGAGTTTAAGTTCCTTAGCACTGATCCAGTTGGATATGCCTAAACCTGTTCCAGTAGCTCCAAGCATGCTGTCAACAAATCCTAACAGCTTCCATCCGGAAGAGATTCTCTCTGAGCGATCCTTTGAGTGTTCTCTTGACAGCTGATCTGTGGGTGAGCTGGTAACAACTGATCCATGGTATCTCAGGAACGCCGTTGTCAAAAGATCCTTCTACATCTCTGTCACACTCACCCCTCGGCATCGCTCATCCAGTTCTGGAGACCATGCTGTCAGATTTACTAGAACTGGAACGTGGATCCATTGGATGTTGTTGATCAGCACCCCTCGATATGGTTTCATCATCACGCCAGAAGGGGGTGCTGGTTGCAGTTCTGGGCACTCTTGCATCATCATCATCGGCAGGACCACTGTCAGGACCCATGGCCACATCTTTATATCTCTTGGTTAAGAAGTTATGAAAAACACATGCAAACAAAAAGAATGACCCCCCACCCCCTTTTTTATTATTATTTGTTCTTTCACATAACACAGCAAACAATATACTGATAAACAAAATGAAAACCCACACACACACTTTTATTTATACACTATACATTTTTCTATACACAATGCTCTGTAGGATTGTCTTCTGAATGTTTGTAGGATTTCATTTGATCAATGTGGAACCATTTCTTCACCTGTTTTCTGTTTTTAGTCTTATGACAGATCTTGTAGACTGTATCTCCACATTTATCAATCACTTTGTATGGTCCCACCCAGTTAGCGGTCCATGGACCCTCATGGTGGTAGTTCTTTACCATGACCTCATCACCAAGCTCGAATTTATGATCATGCACATCCTGATCATAATACATCTTGTTGTATTTTTGACTGAGTCCAATTTGTTGAGCCGCTTGGTAATACATAGCTGGTAAAGAGCTACACAGATGCTTGAGATATGTTTCAGTCGTCCACCCTTCAATCATAGGCTTGGGGACTTCAAAGAGAATGTGTTCAGGTAATCTCATTTTCCTTCCTGTCATTAATTCATGGGGGCTGTAACCTGTGCTTTTGTGAACAATTCCCCTAACTGACATTAATATACTTGGAAGGTTTTGAGCCCAATTGGGACCATTCTCTAACACCATTTTTTTCAAAGCTGTCTTCAATGTTCTGTTAAATCTTTCTACCCCTCCTGAAGATTGTGGGTGTTGTGCTATGTGAAGCCGATGCTTTATTCCCAGCATTTTTGCAAGGTCTGTAAGAATTTTTCCTGTGAAATGGGTGCCTCTATCACTTTCCAAACTCAAGACCAAACTCTACAAAAAATTTGCCCTCAAAGTACTCGTGCTGTGGCAGAAGCTGTATCAGATTTGATTGGGAATGCCTCAATCCATTTGCTGAATGTGTCAACAACCACTAATATATACCTGTATCCACCTTTTGCTGCAGGTAAAGGACCAATATAATCAATCTGAAGGTTTGTCCAGGGGCCTTCAGCAAGACACGTAGGTCTTAAGGAGCCCTTCTTTTTAACCCCTGATGGATTCAATTGAGCACACGTTAAACAATTTGCACAGTAATCTTTCACATCCTTATCCATACTTGGCCACCAGAACATATTGACTATTCTGTCTTTCACCTTGGTTGCACCTAAGTGTCCCCCCTGATTGTGGATATGATACAAAATATCATTCCGCAATTTAGTAGGTGGAACCCATACTACAGTTTCACCATTTCTGTACAGTAATATGTTATCATGTACAATTAGCTGTGCATCATGTTGGGCAAATGGATCAACAATCTTTTGTTCAATTTTCTTCAGTCTGATTGCTTCTGTTATTAGGGGGTCACTCTGTTGAGCACGTTTCGGGTTTACTGGTTCTCTAATGTTGATAGCAGTGATTTATTCTTGCTCTGTGCTACCTGAAAATGTTACTCTTTCCACAGCAGCTTTCTTTGCTAACTCATCAACAATTACATTTTCATCGCCATGCTTGTCTGTCCCTTTCTTCTGGTGTGCTTTGACTTTCAACAAAGCAATCTTATGGGTTTTATTCTTTGCAGCTGACCACAAAGCCTGAATTGGACCACAATGAATCAAAGGTTGACCATCTGCACTAATAAAACCCCTTTTCTGCCAAATCGGTAGATATTCTGTAAGAGAATTAACTACAAAGGCAGAATCTGAAAAGATATTCAAATCTGAATCTGGAATTACCTCTAGCGTTTGTAGCACTGCTGTCACCTCTGCTTTCTGAGCTGAAAAATGAGGTGGACATTTATACAGAAAATGTCCTCTGTCAGAATGGATAGCGAAACCTGTATGATATTGCTTTGACTGAGTCCAATATGATATTATATGATAATAATACATTTTCTCTTATTAAATTCAGATAAGACAGAGATATTACTTATTGGACCAAAAGACAGTACACAGAATCTCTTGGATTACAATTTGCAACTAGACGGATGTACTGTTACTTCCTCTACAGTCAAAAATCTGGGTGTTATATTAGATAGCAACTTGTCTTTTGAAAATCATATTTCCCATGTTACAAAAACAGCATTCTTCCATCTTAGAAACATTGCCAAGTTACGAAACATGATACCTGTTTCTGATGCAGAAAAGCTAGTTCATGCATTCATGACCTCTAGACAGGACTATTGTAATGCACTGCTAGGTGGTTGTCCTGCATCTTCAATAAACAAGCTACAGATAGTCCAAAATGCAGCGGCTAGAGTCCTTACCAGGTCAAGAAAATATGATCATATTACCCCAATTTTACAGTCTCTGCACTGGCTACCTATTAAGTCCTGTATCAGTTACAAAATATTATTACTTGCCTATAAGGACCTTAACGGGTTAGCTCCTGCATACCTAACTAGTCTTCTACCACGCTACAATCCATCACGCTCCCTAAGGTCACAAAACTCTGGACTTTTGGTAGTACCTAGGATAGCAAAGTCCACTAAAGGAGGTAGAGCTTTTTCGCATTTGGCTCCCAAACTCTGGAATAGCCTTCCTGATACCGTTCGGGGTTCAGACACACTCTCTCTGTTTAAATCTAGATTAAAGACACATCTCTTTGGCCAAGCATTCAAATAATGCATCTCATAATCTTGAACTGCAGTTATATCTGATCAAATGCACATTATTATTCTTTAGTTTGGGTTAAACAAATCAATTTTAATTGGTTGGAACAGCAGCTATGCTCATTATGTCTCTATTTGTTTCTCTGTTTCTGCTGGGATTAACATCCCGTGGTAACTAGGATTCACACAAGCTTCAGTCTGGATCCAGAACACATGAGAAGAGATGATGCAACCCCTCAGAGGACCTCAGATGATGCCAACCCTGAAGCTCCTTCAATTGCTTTTACCTCAAATACACTTTCAGGGGGGCGGGTGCGTTCATCTTCACAAGTGTGTGGTGTACCTTCATATAGGAGTGTTCGGGGAAGCATTGAGTTGAGCTTGTATACAGTTTTAACATTTTTAGACCCGAAGTCTAACGTCCACTTGCCTAGTCTGGCGCTGGACACTCCCTTCACCTTCCCGTTTAAAAGAAGCTGCAGAGGTGTGTGCGGAGTATGCAGTGTTACTTAATTGAAACCATAAATGTATTCAAAATGTGACATTATCCAATGGACGGACAGCAGGTGTCTTGTACAGGAGTCAAAAGCTTTTTCAACTGGGGAAAGTACTCGAGAAGCATAAGCAATAGGATGCAGATTTTCCTGAACTTCTTGAAGGAGGATGGCTGAAAGAGCCTCCTCCGTTGCAGCTGTCTGCAAAATAAATAGCTGTGTTCTGTCTGGGTTGCTCAAGGCTGGAGCTTCAATCAGTGCCACTTAAAATTTTTCAAAAGCTGTCTGATGATCGGGACCCCAATCTAAAGAATCATTTTTTTTCTTTTTTCCTGAAAGAAGAGTGTTCAGAGGTTTTGCAATATCTGCGAAGCCTTCAATGAATTCTCTACAAAATCCCACTATGCCTAAAAATTACCTCAAAGATGTTTTTTTTTGCTCTACAACATGCTATTAATCAATGCATGCTGATGAACTTTTATCGTAGTTTATAGTTATATGGTAACGAAAGTAGTTAACACTCAACCTGTTCTTTTTCATCAGTAGTATTATTTGTGATTTGAATTTTGTGAACGGGAGTTCCTCTTTTGCCATGTTATAAGCCGGGCTTCAGATGCTTTCACTTTCGATTTCACAATCTTGTCAGGTTTTACAATAAAATATAATTGTCTGTTTAGCTTACATCTATACACCTTTCACCTTTTAAGACCAAAAAAAAAGGTGTGGCGAGTCAGCGTCGGCAACCTCATCTTTGCACCCAACACTGACTCAGAAAGCACTAGCTTATTAATAAATAATTAAAATGTCTTCTTTTCCCCCGACACGTTCATAATCACTTTGCCGGTGCTTTGAGGCAATCGCTTTATGCGCGAGCTTGAGTGTGGAATAGGCTCTAGCCTAATACGTCTGCCTATAGCCTATATTGAAGTATGGTTAATATATTATTATATTAATCAATTTAATATAACGTGCAACTAGTTGACTAGAAAAATCTTTAGTAGAGGGCAGGCCTACTTAGCACAAGGAAGCTCTCCATTTTTAAAATAAAATGCTATAGCCTAATGACATTACGAAAAG
>NW_015506079.1:345491-364444 GCF_001515645.1 Sinocyclocheilus grahami
CTACAACATGCTATTAATCAATGCATGCTGATGAACTTTTATCGTAGTTTATAGTTATATGGTAACGAAAGTAGTTAACACTCAACCTGTTCTTTTTCATCAGTAGTATTATTTGTGATTTGAATTTTGTGAACGGGAGTTCCTCTTTTGCCATGTTATAAGCCGGGCTTCAGATGCTTTCACTTTCGATTTCACAATCTTGTCAGGTTTTACAATAAAATATAATTGTCTGTTTAGCTTACATCTATACACCTTTCACCTTTTAAGACCAAAAAAAAAGGTGTGGCGAGTCAGCGTCGGCAACCTCATCTTTGCACCCAACACTGACTCAGAAAGCACTAGCTTATTAATAAATAATTAAAATGTCTTCTTTTCCCCCGACACGTTCATAATCACTTTGCCGGTGCTTTGAGGCAATCGCTTTATGCGCGAGCTTGAGTGTGGAATAGGCTCTAGCCTAATACGTCTGCCTATAGCCTATATTGAAGTATGGTTAATATATTATTATATTAATCAATTTAATATAACGTGCAACTAGTTGACTAGAAAAATCTTTAGTAGAGGGCAGGCCTACTTAGCACAAGGAAGCTCTCCATTTTTAAAATAAAATGCTATAGCCTAATGACATTACGAAAAGTGCGACAGCTGCAAATCACGTCGTTATTGCACTGCACAAGTTATGCATGCGTAAGGAGTCAAATGTTGTTGTTGTTTTTTTTGTTTTTTTTAATCACCCTAATTAGACTATGAAGAATTTTATACCATTTAACTGACATCACACCTAAGACTTCAAGCAATGCCTGTTTCCTCTCTGACTTATTTGCAGTTCTGTCTTTTACTTTCTGAGTTAAGGCTCCAGACAAAGTATCAGGCAAACACATTCTTAACAAAACACATGCATCGCCATCTGTAAATTTGTAAACCTCAGCATATTCTTCCAATTCTTTTTAGAAAATCTAATGGATCTCGTTTGGCAGGATCAAATTTTTCAATGTTGTTGATCACAGCTTCTAGTTCATTTGGATTAAACCCTCTGACCATGGTAGAGGAAAATTGGTTCTTCTCCTCCTTCACTAGCACGCACAGTCGTAGTAGCATGGACTGGTGCCATAGGAAATCTAGCTGTGCAGTCAGAATATTGGGAATTGAATGACTCAGAATCTCTTTCCCAACTCTCATCTTCCTGCAAATCTAACATTTCTGGAATTGGGCTACACAGCGAGACCCATAATGGTGTCTTACTGCTGTGTTTTTTCAGTTTCTAACTGACAAGCAATCTTTGCTTCCTCCAAATCGTTGGACAATGCTTCTACAGAGGATCTAAGCATGTTATTGTTAGTTGTAAGACGTGTGATCTCATTCTGCATCCTAATCTTTTCCTCTTTCCATATTGTTTCATTTGCATGGTAATTTTTATTAGATATTACTCTGAAACCAAGTCACTCATTTTCAGCCTCTAGCTCATCTACTCTCCGCCTAGTTACTTTGTACGATGCAAGAACTGCTATGTATGATCATTTTAAAAAACATTTCTAGCCACAGTTCTTTGGGCTCAAACTGATATTTATCAGATTAAAAACAGTGCCCAGTACTTTAGAATCTTAACAGAATTATAAGAGACCAACAACAAGTTTCAGTTACTTTAGAAACAACGATTCCAATACAACTCTGCCACCACACTACGTTGGGTTAATTCAGTTCTGTTGAATTTTAAACAGAATTGTGCAGAATAGGCTTAAGAACTCCTCCTGCTAATACTGAATAAACTAGATTCTCATCTATCCTTACAATTTCTTTTCTAGATTTTTTTTTAAACGAGGGGGTTCCCTGACCATTCCAGCAAAAAGAAAGAAACTGCTTTTCTTACCTTTCCCTGATTTTTGGAAATCCCCGTGCTGGGTGGCTCGCCAATGAAAGAAAAAGTGATGAGGAAGTGGAAGATCTCGATGAAGATGTTTATTACAGCATAGCAGTGACAAAGTACATGTAGTACCTTGGGTTCAACGGAGTCAGAATGAACACCGAACATCCTCAACTCAAACATTTTATACTGTATTACATTCATCTTCCCGCTCAACATGTAAATTAAGTTTCGTTTTAAATGTAAATTACGGATAACAATGAAAGTGATAGCCTTCTGTTCCCACATCTTTGGTAGACTTTCAGGTGGGAACAATCAAATGTTGAGGTGATAAGATTAAACAGAATCCCTAGCAGTTATTTCATGTACCCTTTTGGTCAGCAGATGGTTCTTGATGGCCTGCCACGCTATAAGTGACAAATTATCACTCCGGAGGTACTATTTACATATTATTAAGATCGGAAAGAACTATCTCTATGATAATTAAGCTCTTTGTAGGGAAAGGAGCATAGTTTAAAAAACAATTTGGAGTGGAAGCTGGGTCGAGGCAGACTATAATTTCTAACACCCATAACAACAAAAGACAATACTTTATTGAACCTTTTCTGATAAGAAGTGTGCGCTGCGAATGCTAGATCGCGCTGTGACGTTGGCTGACCCTAGTTAGCTGTGGTTGGCCTGGCCGTGCGTCACTCAGAAACAGGCCAATCAGAAGAGAGGCTCATGAATATTAATTAGACAGGCCAAAATCGACCTGTTCTCAGCCGAGCTCCTGAGAAAGGAGCTGTAAAAATATATTGAGATGGTTTTTGGTACTTATACTGCAAATATATATTCTTAAGGACATCAAAACCTCAAATAAAACTCCAGAAAGGTGTACAATATGTGACCTTTAATAGGTAGCCAGTGCAGAGACTGTAAAATTGGGGTAATATGATCATATTTTCTTGACCTGCATTTTGGACTACCTGTAGCTTGTTTATTGAAGATGCAGGACAACCAGCCAAGGTCAGAATCTCTTTCCCAACTCTCATCTTCCTGCAAATCTAACATTTCTGGAATTGGGCTACACAGCGAGACCCATAATGGTGTCTTACTGCTGTGTTTTTTCAGTTTCTAACTGACAAGCAATCTTTGCTTCCTCCAAATCGTTGGACAATGCTTCTACAGAGGATCTAAGCATGTTATTGTTAGTTGTGAGACGTGTGATCTCATTCTGCATCCTAATCTTTTCTTCTTTCCATATTGTTTCACTCTCATGGTAATAGTTTGAGATATCACTCCGAAACTGAGTCGCTCATTTTCAGCCTCTAGCTCATCTACTCTCCTCCTAGTTACTTTGTACGATGCAAGAACTGCTTGAAGTGCATTGGCAATTTTTCCTATTTTGTTCCTAGGCATTTTTGGATAGTTTTCAAATTTAGAGATAGCTCATTCATATGGTTTATCAACAATCTTCTCTATTCCATCAAACATTCCTTGAGTGCCATGTTTAGCAATGTATTTAACAATAATTTCTTCCATTTTCTAAATTTTATTGAACTATGTATGGTAATTCAACAATAAAAAAAATATATATATATATTTTCTCAAACAGCCTTTTTCTAGCCACAGTTTTTCGGGGCTCAAACTGATATTTATCAGATTAGTGCAGAACAGTGCCACAGTACGTCGGACAAAAACCACACTGCTTCAGGTTACTGTTTTAAACTTAACAGAGTCACGGTACATCGGACTCACTACACTAGCCTATAACACAATGATCATGAAATAACTATGTGATCACACTACGTCGGATCAGTTCAGTTACTTTAGAATTCAATCAGAATTATAACATCTTCACAGTCAGTTTCAATTACGTTAGAAACTTACAACTTTAGACACAACAGATCTAATACAACACTGCCACCACAGTGCGTCGGGTTGATTCAATTAGATAGAATCTTAACAGAATTATAAGAGACCAACAACAAGTTTCAGTTATTTTATACTGAATTACGTTCATCTTCCCGCTCAACATGTAAATGAAGTTTCATTTTAAATGTAAATTGCGGATAACAATGAAAGTGATAACCTTCCGTTTCCACATCTTTGGTAGACTTTCAGGTGGGAACAACCAAATGTTAAGGTGATAAGATTAAACAGAATCCCTAGCAGTTATTTCATGTATCCTTTTGGTCAGCAGATGGTCCTTGATGGCCTGCTGCTGCTCCCACGCTATAAGTGACAAATTATCGCTCCGGAGGTACTATTTACATATGATTAAGATCGGAAAGAACTATCTATATGATAATTAAGCTCTTTGTAGGGAAAGGAGCATAGTTTAATACACAATTTGGAGTGGAAGCTGGGTCGAGGCAGACTATAATTTCTTACAGTCTGGTTCTCTCACAAAAAACACAGCAGAGAAACAATGCAATGCTATAATGTACAGCACATGAAATACCTTTTGGTAGATGATGGTTTTTTCTCACTGAGGTTCGGCATGTCACCTTTTGAACGCTCACTCTTCACAGACACAGAGCTGGACACTTCTGAGCCTGATCTTACACTAATGACACAAAGACACAAAAAAAGACTACATGAGATTCATGCGTGTCCGATATCTGCATGTGCTTTCTCTATTCCTCCAGAAAAATGCATGCATGCACACATATTGTACAGTTTAAAAAGTTAACGGTCATTCCACTTTACTGGCTCACATTGGTTTAATGATTTCTAATGTAGTTAATATGTGAGATTAAATATATATGTTCATGATTTTTAAAAATACTTGACTAACTGAACAGTTTTATTTTAAATTTATGTTTTATATCAGTATCTACACACACGGTGCTGATGTTTAGTGCTGAACTGTGACTGTAAATTTGATTAAATGAAAATTATTTTGCTTTTCAGATGTCAGATATTTATTATATACTGGCTACTTTTTAAATTGTTTTTTTTTATAATGTTTAGTCATGTCTATTACCTATAATGATTTGCAATGATGACAAATGATGAATTTATAGTCCCAAATCATCTACAGCCATGGCAGAAGCTCTGTTCTAAGCAATAGTTCTGTTTTTAAGATGCTTTTACAGTTACATAGATTGCAAAGCATGCTTGTTAAAGTTTTGTTATTTATAGAAAAAAATCTGAAACCTTGACAGTGTTTAAAATGTTTTTCTGAAAACAGACTCAGTCTTACCTCTGTTTCTGTGAGAGACTCATCTCAGACGGAGAGTCCTTTCCTCGCTTCTCTGACATACTGCAGCTGAACAGCTCAACACTGGTTTGTAAAAATCAGTCTCAGTCGTTCAGTTTGACCTGGAGATGATAATATGTTACTGAGATGCAACATGGCAGTTATTCAAGAAAATAACGAAGAACATTGAGCTGGCAAAAAAAGTGAGTTACAATCAAATATATTGCCATTTTGATTAAAGTTCTTAATCATTTCAGATCTTTTAATGAGTTTATCTGACACCTGGCTCTGATTCTAAGTTCATGAAATAGACACTGTGCTTAAATTGATTCCAGTTTGTTACTTTTTGTATTGCAGATCAATATAATTTTAGTCATGTGCTCCAAAAATAACCTATTGATTACATGCAACCGTCTCAAAAACAACAGCCCAGTTTCGATTTTCAAAACCCCTTTCCAATAAACTTCATGTTTTACATGTAATTATTCTTCGTCTGATTATCTCTGATCGGAGTATAGCCCATAAAAATAAAAAACAAAAAACCGGAAACCGACTAGGCCTCCTGTAACTTTCAATTTAAATCGCGTGTACATATACAGTATGAAAGCCCTATTTTATTTCCCAAAATAAAATTATTATTTTATTTTGTATTAAAACGTACAGTCTTGTGCACTAAAAAGAGAATTGAGAAGTATCTGAAGCACTTTTTTTTGTCTTTTACGATAGTTGTTTGTCACGTCGCAAGAATCCAAACAAAAGTCCAGTGTCTGGTAAAATATTCCGTGCCATTAAACTGCTGCGTGTTTGACTTTTGAAGCGATTTTATCTGTCTCCTTTAGTCATTCTGACATCCTCATTTGCAATAGTAGCTTCTTTGTTTACTTCTTCTTCTTCTTCTTTTTCTGTTTATTGGCGGTTGGCAGACTAGCTTATTAGTACATTACCGCCATCATCTGAACTGGAGTGTGGAGCATCGATGCATGTATATGTGTCCTATATGAATATATATCACACTAAATAATAATACTAATAGTCATAAATAAATAAATAAAAAATAAACAAATAAATAAACATCATTATATTCTTATATAATTTCCTGTATCTTTAAGATATTTCAACACAGCAAATCTAATATTCTTATTCCTTTTTAGCTTACTTAATATATCTTCTAGCATCATGCTTCCACCTTCTATTACTTTAGCTTCTAGCATTTGTCGTTCGTTGTTATATGCTCTACAATGCAACAGTGCATGCTCTACAGTTTCACAAATCCCACAATGCATGCATAATCCATTCGGATGTTTCTTAATTCTAGTTTCTGATTCTAAACATAGTATTGAATCCATTGTCGTTCTACCTTTCCGGAAGCCACTTTGATGAGGAGTTTTGTTTACTTCTGCAGCTTAGCATTACTTTCGTTTTCATCTTCTTCGTGGTTTTTACTGACGTGATGTGAACAGCTGAACTGCCCCCTACTGGACTGGAGCGTGGATTTCTACTATTTCTAAACACTACATGTATTATTGTCCCTCTTTCTGGACTATTATCTAAGCTTGATACTGTAAATGCCTGCCATCCTGTGGTTTGTATTTATTTCGTACATTTAATTCTGTTTGTATTAGGAAGTCCTATTACAGGCTACATGTTATGTATTTATGTTACAAGGGCAACAGGTCTATCAGCTAATGAAAAGAAACCTTTCTTAGTTTTGCACAGGGAATAAAAATTGCATTGCCTCAATTCTACTGGCAGCCTGCCTTATATCCATACCTTATTAAATAAATCCAGCTGTTTTAAGCAGCATGTCATCTGTATATGAAACTCTATTTGATTTTATCTTCCCTGTCCTAACTTGACTATCACTGATTCAAGTTAATGTATTCCAATACCAGTGTTAAGTTCCCTGGTGATCATAAATACACTTCACATGATGTGAGAAACTGCCGATAAATTTGACATTTAATCAGTAGACTGATGGCAGTTAGAGGTGCAGCATTATATCCTAAATCAGTACAACTGATTACGTAAGATTTGATTACATTATGCTAATGTGTTTGATTATTAATGTGGTTCCAGCATGTTTCTCTCTCAAATGGTAGTCAAGATCTTCAGTGACACACAAATACATGACACAAATTTAGCCTTTAGTTCAAACTTGTATTATTAAAGCTCTTAAATTAATACCAAATACAACTGACCGGAGATTCAAAAATCATTTTTGAGCTGCACAACATGTAAAGAGGTGCAGTCTCTGTGGCTTGTACAGTGTACAGTAATGTTCAGATATTAAAAAACAGCAATAAGCACTCCGGGAATGTACCAAACACAATGAGATTTCCTTATATATTTGTGCATTAAAACAGACTTAAACTTAAATACAAATAAAAATGTCTAATACATAAATGTAAGTATGATGCAAAAAAATAAAAATAAGTATGATGTAAGTGTGTATGCATAATGTATAATATATGATGTATAAAAATGCAAAATGAATTATGGCCTGCAAATATTTAAAAATATAAAAATGGGAAATACTGATAATACAGATTCACATCTTTGTACATACAGACAACAATTTAACATTCACACTTCTGACTTTCACTTTTAGTTCATTTGATATATGTTAGTGTTAAATTTTACAATTAGAATTATGATTAGCAATATTTGAATTGCTCCATTATGGATTTAATCCCAATATGATGATTTCAGGCCTCATACTGAACTCCCAGACTCCTGTGTATTCGACCCATCTCTTTTCTGACCGGACCCTTTTCCTGCCACTGCTCCACCTGTAAATTAAACCAAAGGATTTGTATGAACACTAAACAAGATTAATCATTCAATATTACTTGCGTACATGTATGTTTTTATTAATGCTGCATTATTAATTAGAAAGTCTGAGCTTCTTCCAACCTGTATACATTAGATTTTTTTTTCTAAACAGCAATAAACTACTTCAGTTAAAATCACAATGAATCTGAAAAAGAAACAGATCTTTTTATATTGTGACATATATCCAAGTGTAACATATCAAAAAAAGCAGTTGTTGACTGGATTTTAAGATCACTTTTTTTATTTTAAGGGCACTGCACTCAAGAGTGGACGCAGATCTGAATGCAAGAATAGGCATAGGAGAAAAGTCTGTTGTTTAAGTACAAATTGAAGTTGAAGGAATTCGCCATCAAATAAATGCATGTGGGTAACAACACACTAAATGTATAAGCTGTAGCTTTAATTAGGGATTGTATTATTAATCATCTCATCATATAAAGCATCTCAACAAAATACCTGTTCTAACACAGTGCCGCCCTGCTATCCTTCTCTGTAAATGTTAGAAATGTTTCGTTTCATAGACTTCACAGTAGGAGCAGTCGACCGAGTGCACTAAGATGTGAGCTCAATAAATCTGACTAAAAATAAATTTTTTGAAAATATTTTATATCCAAAAGTTGAACCACTTCAAATCTCTCCTCCTGATTTACAACAGGACCATAAACTGCAGTACAATGAGTGCATTGAATCAGCTTTGACAGATTTTTTTTAAAAGAGTCAATATTCGTACAGTAAACCAGTTTAATAAAAATAGAAAAAAAACTGTTTCGTTTTGTTTTTCCTCCTGTTGATGAAAACATACCAAACAGTGACTTTAAAACTGAGGTATGCAGCAAAGTGTCATTTTTGTGTACCGTTACACCTCTATTGAATAATAATCATTTTAGATTCTGAAGAGGAATATCTCACCTGAGGATGACTCGTCCAGTCCTGTTGATTTCTCTGCTTCCGGAGTTTTTGAATCTGTCATCAAATATTCACCAATAGCACTGCCTATACCTTTTATACCAGCTTTTACGCTAAACCAAGTTCCTTTCTCCACGCTATAAGAAGGAACAGAGAAAGAAATGTTGTTTCTGTATTTTTTTTTTCAAATATACAATAAATACAAATTTTAAAGTTACTGATGAATCATGATTTGCTTGTGATAATCTTAGAATGCAGATTTTATGCACACATTTGTGTGTACATGAAGTTTTTGAATAAGACTAAATATTTGTTTTAAATTTAATACATTCAGAACATGAATAAAACCGTTGTATTGAAAATGAATGAATTGTTTTCTCAATGAAAAATTAGGACACGAGAGAGACATGAATCGTGATTTTGGATGGCTGTGAGCTGAGGCTGGTATTTGCACTTATTTTAGCAGGATTTTAGGTTTTTTCTACAATCTGTCCAAGATTAAAAAGGTAAATGAAGCTCTCTTTAACACCACAAAGAGACATTTACTCACCTCAGGTTACAGTCTGAGCCTTGTAGTACTTCAATGAGCTGCTCTTTTGACTTTCCTATTTTATTATTACTCAGATCAAGCTCTTTTAGAAACTGCAGTGCTTTTGTGTTTGTCAAAGACTGAGTTAAAGAAGAAACATCTGTAATGCCACAGTCATGCAGACTAGAAAGAGACAAACGGACAGAAAAAGCAATCATTTTACAAACAAATTAAGGTGAAGAAAATACCAATTATAATGTGAACTCAGGCTCCTCGTGAGATAAGGAGAATAAAGTGTCTACATTTAAGCTGTTTAACCATTTTCATTCAGTAACACCTTTGTATAAGGAGCAATTCTCACGATTACCTAGTTGCTTATTAGAATGCTTATTACTAGCATATTGGCTGTTTATTAGTAATTATAAAGCACATAATCTGCATTCTACATCCATAATCCTACCAACATCAAAATTTTAAAACTACCTAACTAACTATAAATAAGCAGTAATTAGGAGTTTATTGGGACAAAATTTGTATAGTAGTTAATAGTGAGAACTGGTTGAGAACTGGTAAAAAGTCAGGAATGCACCTCACCTCAATCTCTCCAGTTTACAGCGTGAATCCTTCAGTACATCACATAAGATCTTCAATCCTGTGTCTTTTATTTTATTCTCATTGAGGTCCAGTTCTCTCAGGTGTGATGGGTTTGATTTCAGAGCTGAAGTCAGGATGAGACCCTGTTCCTCTGTAATACTGCATTCACACAGACTGAAGACAGAAAGAGAAAGAACAATGACTCAGATCTATGATGACCACTTACTATGTAGAGGAGGCATATAGTTTCCCATAGCTAGGAAGGATACTAACTGTAGTTTCTCCAGCTTGCATTGTGTGTTCTTCAGTAGATCACTGAGGGTTTTCACTCCAGAGTCTCCTAGTTTATTCTTGCTGAGGTTCAGTTCTCTCAGGTGTGATGGGTTTAAATTCAGAGCTGACATCAGAGCAGAACAACCTTTATGTTTCACATCCCAGCCTTTTAACCTACATAGAAAGAGCAGAAAATAAGATAATACTTTGTTTTATAAAGTCACATCTCCCTAAACAAAATATGAAAGATCATTATCTTTATTTCACCAGATCACAAACAGCATAATTCAGATTTTGTTTTTTTTACAAATATAATCAAAAACTCAAAAGTGAATCTAAATTAATGCAATATCTCCAGTTTACATTTAAAAATGGATGCTGGCATACAAAAATGTCCATAAATTAAAATACACACCTCAATTTCTTCAATCTGCATTGTTTATTTGTCAGCAGAGGACAGATCTTCTCAATTCCTGAGTTTCCTATTTTATTCCCACTCAGATCCAGCTCTATCAGGTTTGAAGGATTTAAATTAATCGCTGAAGTCAGAGCAACACAACCTTCTTCTGTAATGCTGTTATTATTCAGTCTGCAGAGAAAGGAAAAAAGGGTTTAATGGATAGCAGTGACAGTCTTCATCCAAACCAGTTAAGCATCAAACACTTATATATTTAAAAGATATGATACACGTAAAGCGTAAAACCATGAGAAATACTCACATCAGTGTGTTGAGTGTATAGTGTTTATCCTCCAGTAGAGCAGTGATCTGCTTCATGTTTGAGTTTCCTAGTTTACACTCACTGAGATTCAGCTCTCTCAGGAGTAATGGGTTTGTTTTCAGAAGAGTAGTCAGATACTGACATGCTTCTTCTGCAGCAGGACTCAAAAATCTGTAGAAAAGATGATGAAGTATGATTCAATTCAGTTCATTTCTCAATGTTGGCATCATAAAAAAATAGCACTGACCAACAATTAACTCTGGTTCACTGTCATTTACTGTTACAGATTTTACTGCTACAGTTTCCCAACTGTGCAGGACCTGTAGCATTTCTATAAATAAATTGCCTTTAAATCATTTTGTTTTGTATTATTTCATCATGTCTAACCTCAGTGTCTTCAGTTGATAGTTTGGATCCTGTAGTAAATCACTGAGCTCCTTCACTCCTGATTGTCCAGGATCATTTCCTGTGAGATCCAGCTCTATCAGGTGTGAAGGGTTTGATCTCAGAGCTGAAGCCAGAGCTTTATAACCTTCTTCAGTGATACTGCAGTCTGAGAGTCTAAAATTTAAATGACAATTTAACATTCAACTGATTAATCAGTTATTTTAAAACTTACCTGAACAATATAAATCATTATAGTGACCATTTTATTCCTTGAACAACTGAATTAAAAGTTATTCATCCAAACTGACAACCAAATATGGAGGTAAACAAAAGAACAACATAGATCTTTACACATCAACTCTATACAGTCACTTTCAATTATTTAATTATCTAAAAATCTACAACTGTAAAAGCTGTTTATCTGAATGATCCACAACACACAAGCAACAGAACTGCTGAAAAACAAAAACAAAAACATTTTTGTAATTAAAGTCCAGACTTAAGCCCCATTGAAATGCTGAGGCAGGACCTGAGATGTGCCCTTCTTTCTGAGGCCAATTTACCAGCTTGAAGTTAACACAAATCTTCATTCTGAATCTGCACTAAGTACTTCAACTAATGATTAAATCACTTAAATTTAAATTGCATTAAAGAAAAACTAAATTAAAAGTGTTTTGTAAAAAGTGGTATATTCTCCACAAACAGTCATTCATTCATTTATTTAATCATAGAATCACATTAATAACACTTTTATAAAAAAAAAAACACATTATTTGCATTACATTTACAATTATAAACCTAAATTTGTCTCTGATTTTGTCTGCAATTTCCATTAACTGTTGGCAAGTCAAAAATCAGGACTAAAATAGTGTCGTGAAAAAGTGGCAAAAGTTTAAGTTTGAATAGTCAATGTTCATTTGACACATTGTAAAGTGATTGTTAAAAAACTCAATTTTCTTGATGTCTTTTATAACAAGGTGCATTTTTTTATAGATAATTTATACCTTATTAATAAAAATTAAAATAAAAAAAAATAAAAAATAAATAAAAGCATCTTGCAAAGTGCCAATTTTATGTAAAGTTACATTTAAACAATACATTGTTTTTCATTTATTTTGTAAAGAATATCAAACAGATAACACTAGTAACACTTAATTTTTAGTTGAACTCAATTCTGTCTATCACACAACTTACCTCAGTATCTCTAATTTACATTTTACACTCTCCAGTCCAGTGCAGAGCAGCTTCACTCCTGAATCCTGCAGATTATTATTGCTCATGTTCAGCTCTTTCAGATTGGTATCTGATCCAAGAACTGTAGCCAGAGCTGAACAGCTTTTGTCTGTTAAGTTACATTTATTTAGCCTACGTGGAAAATGAATCATATAACATAGTTAGACTGAATGCACAATACAAATATTAAATATATTATTTTTACATTAAATATACTTATACAAACATAGAGGGTGCAATGTGTACTACACTGATATTCAAAAAAGTATATTTTCATGTATTTTGGATTAATTGGCAAATTTTACAAATCAGATTGAACATAAATGCTATAATAAAGCCTGCTTAAATATTTATGGAATATTATATTGCATTACTTAAGGTTCACAGCTTTACAGTAATAACTTTTATACATTTTGTTGTACATTTGAAAAAGAAAATGTTTGAAATACTAAAATATATTATACAATATAACTGAAAATTGCTTTATATAGTAAATATGTGAAACCAAAAGAATGCTATTATTAAAATAAAACAGTGGTTCACTGAACTCACATGAGTTTCTGCAGTGTGCAGTTTGTATTTTCTAATCCGTTCTGGAGTTTCTTCACTCCTGAATCCTGCAGATTATTGTTGCTCATGTCAAGTTCTTTCAGACTGGAGTTTGATCTCAGGACTGTAGCAAGAGCTGAACAGCTTTCCTCTGTTAGACCACACTTACGCAGACTAAAATGATGAACAGTAGAGGGAGAATTTACAAACACACGTACTTGATACCAACATTCAGTGAGTACTGAGAATTATTATGAGTTTGGATTCTGTAGGGTTCACTTCATTTAAGATACTTCAATTGCACAATATGACAATTTAAAACCATACTCACTGAATTGTGTCTAATTTACAGTGTTTATCCTGCAGTAGAGCAGAGATCTGATTCACTCGTGTGTCTCCTAGTTCATGTTCACTCAGATTCAGTTCTCTCAGGAGTAACGGGTTTTTACCCACAATTCCAGTCACATACTGACAGGCTTCCTCTGCAGCAGGACCCAAAAACCTGGACACAGTAAGTACATTGATATTACCTGCCATATTTTGATCTATTTTCAAAAGCTTGTGAAAGGGCCTTTAATCATTTCAATGCTTTTATAAATATATTTTAATTCTGTTTTAGCTAAATATTTTTAATGTCTGCATTTTGTTATTTTATAAACCACTCACCTCAGTGTTGATTTCAGTGAATACAACCATCGCTCTTGTAAATCACTGAGCTGCTTCACTCCTGATTGTCCAGGATCATTTCCTCTGAGATCCAGCTCTATCAGGTGTGAAGGGTTTGATCTCAGAGCTGAAGCCAGAGCTGTATATCCATCTTCAGTGATACTGCAGTCTGAAAGTCTACAAAAAAAAATAAAAAAATCAATAAATAAAATTTGCATTGCAGCTCAAAATAATTACTGCACAATAGCCTGAAACATAAAATGACTAAATTACACAAAATCCTATCTTATAAAATATATAGATAAACATATACAGGTTAACCACTTATTTATTTATTTATTAGCACTTATTACTATAGTCTTGTTCAGACTGTCAGTCCAAATATGATTTTTCTGCATATCCAAGTGGAATGTGATCATACTTAGCAAGTGTGTACGGCATTTTGTGTAGCTTTTTTATTTATTTTTTTTACCTATGTCACTTTCTCACGCCACGTAAATTGTAAACACGTCAGATGTTGTTTGTAGAAAACATGCTGAATGTCTTTTCAGAAACAAGGTTTTCTTGTTGCAAAATGCAAGTCTGGCAGAAAATGACAATAAACTCCTGATCTACATATCTTTAAGTTTTGAGACTGGCGGAAACGACAGCATGGAATAAAGTCATGCATTCCAGCTTCCTACGTTTCTGCCGCTGCCTCATAAGACATAATAATCCGATGCAACAGCAAAATGTTTTTATAGTGCAAGACAACATCTGTATTGCAAACTCTGTTGCTGTTATTGTTTTTGGCATAGGCATAACAACGTTGTTGGCATAGAAATGCACTGCAGATATTCCGTAAAACAAAAGAGCACCAGAAGAAACACACATCAGATCTGAACAGTTGCAATACACAGTGCAGTCAATCATTCAGATCAGATTTCAATCATATAGACAAACAATCAGATTTGGGCTAACAATGTGAACAAAGTCTATGTGAGTTGAGTAATTATAATTAATCAGTCAGCAAGAGTCTGTGATTTTTACATCTGTGTGGTTTGTTTTCTAAATAGCATCCTAAATGTGGGAAAATGTCATTGTGATCCAGTGTTGTTATAGTTCTGATTTTCTTATTTTTTATTAGTATTATATTAAAAATAAATAGATAAAATAGGAGAAAAATTGTTTTTTTGTTTTATTTCCACTTTGGTAGGTGAACACTTTCAATATAAAATAATGCTGTGGTGTTGAGTGTAGCTGCTGGTGAAATGTACTCACTTCAGTATCTTCAGCTTCGATTTCTTCAGTCCCTCACAGATCTCTTTGACTCCTGAGTCCAGCAGACGACTGTTGTTCAGGTTCATCTCTTTTAGGATGGTTTTGGAGGAGAGAACAGTAGCTAGAACTGAACAGCTTTTCTCTGTCAGCTCACAATTATTCAGCCTAAACACAAAAACAACATTATTTATTATTCAGCACATATTCAACACACATCAGATCAACAGTTCTTCATATCTGCTCACACATGTGACCCTCTAGCACTTCAAGATGCAGTTGCAGATCCAACATCACAAAACTGCATTACCAAAATAGCTCCCCAAGAACTACTGAATTCATTCAGTGCTGTAAGACAGGAGGAGCTAACAAAATTGATCACTGCATTAAAACCATCAACATTTGTACTAGATCCCATTCCTCTAAAGTAAACAGAATAGAAAATAATGCATGGACAAGCATTAAGATGGTTCAGATCTTATTGGCCTGACCGTTACCATATTGTTTGTGTCAATAAGGAACAGTCAGACAACTACAGATAACAACTAACACTAATATGGAGTCCTGCAAAGATGTGTGTAAGGTCCTTTTCTGCTTTCATTGGAAATATTATTAGAAAACATGGAATTACTTTAGATGGTTATGCTGAAGACACTCATCTCTATATTTCCTCTAGACCAGATAACATTTCTAAATTACACAAGTTAAATGAATGTATTAAAGACTTTAAGGGTGTGTCGCATTGACAAGTAAGCATCTTAAATCAAGATTATATCTGGGTTTATCTGATAATTCTGTTACATAAAACTTTAAACATAGTTTAAAAATAAGCAGGGTTTTTGATCTTGGTTTTACTTTACATTTATGTTTCACACACAAAGACTTTGCAGGACTATACTAAATATAACTTCACCTTAAAAAAAGAAGCTATAATGTATAAAATCATGTTCACTCACTTTATTTTCTCCACTTTGCTGTGAGAGTCCATCAAAAGAGCAGAAAGTTTCTCCCCACCCAGAACTCCTAATTCAATTCTGCTCAGATCCAGTTCTGTCAGTAGTAATGGATTTTTACCCAGAACTTTAGTGAGATAGTCACACACTTCCTCTGCAGCAGGACTTTTCAAAAACCTACAAAAGTAGAATAGAAATTAAGATTAGAAAATATTGTTAAAATTGAATACCTTTTGCAATTCCTAACCTCCTTATGGGTCCAGTGGTTAAAGTCATAGTTACGTTATTGCTTAAAAAAGTAAAAGTTACACTGAGGAAAAAATACATTATACAAATAAGATATTTGTCATTTGTTGAAGTGATTTATGATGTTTTATGTTATTTTTGAATCATTCCTATCATTCTAATTCTGCACTGGCCCATTTGTGCACTCTACGTTGTTGCACACACTTGACTTCATATCTGTGGCTTATTTAAACATTTGAAAGCATTTCTCACCTGATGATCTTTAATGTATACTGCTCATTCTTCAGGAAATCTAGGATCTGCTTCACTCCTGATTGTCCAGGATCATTTCCTGTGAGATCCAGCTCTATCAGATATGAGTTTGATCTCAGAGCTGAAGTCAATGTTTCATAACTTTCTCCAGTGATACTGCAGTCTGAAAGTCTGTATAAGAGGGAAAAGGCTTGTGACAAAGTACTCCATGTTCTACACCAGATAAAATGTACAGTGAAATGACATTATTTTAACAATTACAAAAAAAAAATATTTAGATAAATGTTGCCTTATAAAGTGACAAACACACCTTTTTCATTACCAGCAAAAATCTCACATCATATTAATGCAATAAATGCCAGTAAATATCATCTGAATTTCTGAATATTTTATGCAATTTTTAAAGCTAATGATGCAAGTGATAATTTTTTTAACTGAATTTAAAAATGCAATTTCAGCCTTCATGCTCTTTTTTTAGTAACCTAATCAAATAGACTTTCACCAATGTATACATTCAGAAATGTACATTAATGAAAACACAACCTTAGTTTCTCCAATCTGAATTGTGGATTGTTCAACAGATGACAGATCTTCTTAATTCCAGTGTTTCGTAGTTTATTTCCACTCAGATCCAGCTCTTTTAGGTTTGAAGGATTTGAATTAAATGCTGAAGTCAGAGCAGCACAACCTTCTGCTGTAATGTTGTTATTATTCAGCCTGCAGAGAAAAAAAGACAGGAAAACTTATTTTGTTTTATATTAAAACATTATTTAAAAAGAACAGCAATGAGAGTCTTAATACAAACAATGTAGTGACAATCAATCTTATATTTTAATTATATTTAATATGTATGTAAGTATATTTAATGAGTATGAAACCATGAGAAATACTCACATCAATGTGTTGAGTGTACAGTGTTTATCCTGCAGTAGAGCAGCGATCTGATTCACTCGTGTGTCTCCTAGTTCATGTTTACTCAGACTCAGCTCTCTCAGGAGTAACGGGTTTTTACCCACAATTCCAGTCACATACTGACAGGCTTCATCTGCATCAGGACCCAAAAACCTGCAGAAGGAAGTTGAAGCATGGTATAATTCAGTTCTCACCTTTATATTGTATAATGGAAAACACAGATGATATCACATAAAACCGCTGCAGTCAGTTATTTTTTAATCTTGAAATCACTGTTAACGCTGATGCAACAACAGGCTGCATTACTGAAATTATTCTATAAATAATTCGCTTGTATATCATGTGTGTATTATTCCAGAATTGTGTATTATTTATTTCAGCCTTATTTCGTCACATCTCACCTCAGTGTCTTCAGCTGATAGTTTGGATCCAGCAGTAAATCATTGAGCTGCTTCACTCCTGATTGTCCAGGATCATTTCCTCTGAGATCCAGCTCTATCAGGTGTGAAGGGTTTGATCTCAGAGCTGAAGCCAGAGCTTTATAACCTTCTTCTGTAATGCTGCAGTCTGACAATCTATGAAACAAAATATCAAGTATATATATCAAGCTTATCAAGTACCGGCCTTATAAATAACTTCTGACAAACTACTACTTGAAACTACATGAACTAAATCACATTTACATATTTAAAATTCAGTTTCAGTATTTAGTACAATATTTTAAAATAGAGATACAAGTACAGATAGTTAGACTGTGGTGAAAACAGCAAATTTAAGCATCCATGGTCTTGATTTTTCAGTTAATCTAATCAAATGGACATTTCCAAATGTGTATTAACATGCTGAGATGTACTGTAGACAAATGAAAATACACACTCAAGTTTCTTCAATCTGCATTGTGTATTTTCCAACAGAGGTGTAGCGTCTGGACCACCCAAACACACAATATATATTTTGTTAGCTAGATTTAACAAATACTCTGTAACACCCCAGGATGCTGAACAGGCCCCTGGTTCTATAGCAATGCGGACACCCAATACATTTACGACCTCCTGGAATTTAGGTGAAGAAAATCGCTTCCTTGCCCATAAAGAAAATCCACAAGGGAAGGACTTTTCTTTGCTAATTAATTCATAGGAAAACCTTTCTTTGAATGAACACACATGATCCTTCAGGTCATTGGGTATATTATTGTCATCGTGTATTTTGTCTTTGAAATTGCATACTGGGATGCAGGTTTATAATCGAAACGCATTCCTGATCATCCCTTTTCATGTAATCTTACCTTGTTTAGTATCTATGAATTTGCCTTCTTATGATCGAAACAAGCGTGTATATTATATGTTGTTACATAGGCAATATATATTAGGGTCCTGAGAATCGTCAGTAATTTCGATTCAAGTCCATTTGCAAATTACCATGCTTAGAGATGAGATGATAAAACAAGTTAAATTCAATTCACTACTAAACTTAGTGTGATAAAAAAATAGCAGCTAACTTTGTGTTATCTTTGATTATTTTTGATGCAACAGATTGCAATAATGAAACAATATTTCCATAAATAATCATATAATAATAAGCATTATTTAATTAATTT
>NW_015506079.1:366320-373354 GCF_001515645.1 Sinocyclocheilus grahami
TTATCCTGCAGTAGAGCAGCGATCTGATTCACTCGTGTGTCTCCTAGTTCACGTTCACTCAGATTCAGCTCTCTCAGGAGTAACGGGTTTTTACCCACAATTCCAGTCACATACTGACAGGCTTCATCTGCAGCAGGACTCAAAAACCTGCAGATGAGATGATAAAACAAGTTAAATTCAATTCACTACTAAACTTAGTGTGATAAAAAAATAGCAGCTAACTTTGTGTTATCTTTGATTATTTTTGATGCAACAGATTGCAATAATGAAACAATATTTCCATAAATAATCATATAAATAATAAGCATTATTTAATTAATTTTTTTCATCATATCTGACCTCAGTTTTAGTTTACACTCTGGATCCTTTAGAGAATAAAGAAGCTGCTTCACTCCTGATTGTCCAGGATCATTTCCTGTGAGATCCAGCTCTATCAGGTGTGAAGGGTTTGATCTCAGAGCTGAAGCCAGAGCTTTATAACCTTCTTCAGTAATACTGCAGTTTGACATTCTAGAGGAAGACAAAAACAACCAAATATATTAACTACTCATTAAATAATATCAAAGTTTAATTACCAGGCGCCGGTTGCATGAAAATCCTTAAGTATTTTGACTTAAGGGTATCCCTCAGGGGGAAAAAATTCCCTGAGGTAAGGGATTTCATTAAGAGTGTTACAACAAACTTCTTAACTGTCACCCTTACTTAAGTGTTTATACTAAGTGTTTCACTGTAGTTTCTGGCAACACACGGCAATGGGTGCTGCGGTTGCTATAGTTACTACATCTCACAATAAACCGAACGCAACAAAACAACCCCAGCTGTACAAATATATTTGTGTTATGGAGAATACCAAGAGCACAAAAAACATAAAACTGGACTGAGGTGAGACGGAGGATTTACTGATGGTAAATTTGATACTCTCTCAATAATTGCGTTTTGAAATGAGCGCGATTTTAATGATCATTACAATTGCGCATATTTAAATCATTTAAAGCAGCCTATTTTGATCATTAAAAATGTGCCTTCCTCCTCTTCAGTTAACATAAAATCAGCTATTGCGTTTGAGTTTAAGATGACTTACGGGAGCTTTTGGTCCCTTAAATTTATTAAGGTGAAATGGTTGACTTTGTAGTAACACTTAAGGGAACACTTAAATAATTAAGGAGAATACTTAATGACAGCCTTAAGGTTCCTTAAGTTGACCCTTAGATTTCTTAATTGCAACCCAAGTTTCACTAAGGCTTCCCTTAACTTTCTAACTTAGGGATTTCTTAGCTCAAGGGCTTTCATGCACACCTGAGTATCTTTAGTGTGCATTGTGAATTTCCCAGTAGAGTGGAGATTTCTGTTACTCCAGGATCTCCTAGTGGATTCTCACTCAGATCCAGCTCCATCAGGTTTGAGGGGTTTGAATTAAACGCTGCAGTCAGAGCAGCACAACCTTCTTTTGTAATACAGATACAATTAAACCTGTATAACAGAGAACAAAAAAGAATAAAATCTAAGCTATGCATACAACTTTTATTCACTAATGAGATTTTCATAAATCCCTTGTTTTGCAGCACTGTCCAGTTGTTCTAGGTTTAGATTTACTTACTTAAGCTTTTCCAGTCTACATTGTTTGTTCTCAAACAGAGTCGAGAAGATCTTCATTCCTGTGTCTCTGAGTTCAGTCCCAGTCAAATCCAGCTCTTTCAAATTTGAAGGGTTTGAATTTAAAGCTTCAGCCAGAACACGACAATCTTCATCTGTGATATAGCTATTATTCAGACTGCATAAAGAAAAAACTAATTTTCAGTTTTAGACCCTACTTTTACTATTACATGTATTATACATGACAATGGATGATGCTTTTATAATATTACAATCATCCATTGTCATGTATAATACATGTAATAGTAAAAGTAGGGTCTAAAACTGAAAATTAGTTTTCTCTTCATGCAGTCTGAATAATAGCTATATCACAGATGAAGATTGTGGTGTTCTGGCTGAAGCTTTATATTCAAACCCTTCAAATTTGAAAGAGCTGGATTTGACTGGGACTAAACTCAGAAACACGGGAATGAAGATCTTCTCGACTCTGTTTGAGAACAAACAATGTAAACTGGAAAAGCTTAAGTAAGTAAATCTAAACATAGAACAACTGGACAGTGCTGCAAAACAAGGGATTTATGAAAATCTCATTAGTGAATAAAAGTTGTATGCATAGCTTAGATTTTATTCTTTTTTGTTCTCTGTTATACAGGTTTAATTGTATCTGTATTACAAAAGAAGGTTGTGCTGCTCTGACTGCAGCGTTTAATTCACAACCTTCTTTTGTAATACAGATACAATTAAACCTGTATAACAGAGAACAAAAAAGAATAAAATCTAAGCTATGCATACAACTTTTATTCACTAATGAGATTTTCATAAATCCCTTGTTTTGCAGCACTGTCCAGTTGTTCTAGGTTTAGATTTACTTACTTAAGCTTTTCCAGTCTACATTGTTTGTTCTCAAACAGAGTCGAGAAGATCTTCATTCCTGTGTCTCTGAGTTCAGTCCCAGTCAAATCCAGCTCTTTCAAATTTGAAGGGTTTGAATTTAAAGCTTCAGCCACAACACGACAATCTTTGTCTGTGATGTAGCTATTATTCAGACTGCATAAAGAGAAAACGAATTTTCAGTTTTAGACCCTACTTTTACTATTACATGTATTATACATGACAATGGATGATTGTAATATTATAAAAGCATCATCCATTGTCATGTATAATACATGTAATTCAATCATCAAATAAAAAAAAAAAAAACACTCAGCAGCAGGTTCAATACTAACTAAAATGTGACATCATAGTGGTAAAACTTACACCAGTATGTTCAGTTTACAGTGTTTATCCTGCAGTAGAGGAGCGAGCCGCTTCAAGTCTAGTTTATGTTTACTCAGATTCAGCTCTCTCAGAATTAATGGGTTTTCATCCACAATTCCAGCCACATACTGACATGCTTCATATGCAGCAGGACCCAAAAACCTGCAGATGAGAAGGTGAAGCAAATTAAATTTGATTGAAAAAAACTTAGTGTAACAAGCAGACTGTGTTCTAAATAATGTTTCTGTAATTTATTTATTTGTATTTCATATATTTTTATTATTTCATCACGTCTCACCTCAACAGTGTCTTTAGTTGGCAGATCGGATCATGTCGTAAATCATTGAGCTGCTTCACTCCTGATGGTCCAGGATCATTTCCTGTGAGATCCAGCTCTATCAGGTGTGAAGGGTTTGATCTCAGAGCTGAAGCCAGAGCTTTATAACCTTCTTCAGTGATACTGCAGTCTGAGAGTCTAAATCAGGAATGAAAATAGTCCATTATGCTAATTAGTCCAAACTAATTGAAAAATTATTTTCAAGCCAAAGATCTTTAACTCTATCCTCGCCATTGTTGGAATTTCCCATAATTAATGAGACAACTCTTTCCTGCTATTGACAGAATTTTTGGGCTTCCTATGTTTTGTTCAAACTGTTTGCTTTTTGATTTGAAGTGATAAAAACAGAATGCATCATGCAGAATGCAATGATTTTTTTTTTTTTATTTGGTTAAAAAGCAGAACCTCTGTTGTGTGATATTCACACAACAAAATATTCTAATTGCCATGAGCATTTTGTGAAAATTATATTTAAAAAAATGTTGGCGGTGAATGGCAACTTTTTAAAAAAGGTGGCAGGGAAAGAATAAATATGAAGAAAGAAACATCAGCTCACCTGAGTATCTCCAGTTTACAGTTCTCTTTCAGTCCATCAGAGAGCAGCTTCACTCCTGAATCCTTCAGATTATTATTGCTCAGATCAAGTTCCTTCAGATTGCTGGAGTCTGAACTGAGAACTGAAGTGAGAGCTGAACAGCTTTCCTCTGTTAGTACACATTTACTGAGCCTGAAAATAAACAGCTTGTCAATGTATTCACATTCTAAAATTTGCTGTAGTGGTAGTGCTGCTGTAATGTTTAATGAGTAGTGACAAGTGCTTTACTGCAGCTATAGGCAAAATGCTAATGCTATAATTTACAGTAACTATATTGCTGCCACTAATTTTCCAATCCACTTGTCTTTAATGCTCTCATGTCACATGTGTCTTGTCTCTCACATGTCTTATGATTGGCTAACATATAGCTAGTTGGGTCGGGTAATGCTTTCTGGCTCTAATTCCTTGTTTCTTTTAATTTAAGCTTTGCCACAAAACGTGTTTTTTCCACAATAAAGAAAAGGCAAAAAGCAGGTAAATTTTCATGGGGTGATCAAAACCACCATGATTACATTATAATTTATCATTAAACATCCTTATCAGTCAAACAAAAGATGTAAAATATAGGGGACCTGTTATGCAAAAATCACTTTAATAAGGTGTTTAAACACAGTTGTGTGACTGCAGTGCAGTGTTAATTTTGACAGCAAATTTTGATTTAGTTTTAGTCATAGTCTTTTGACAAAAATGTCATTGATTACAACCCGCACTGAAGCAGTCGGAAGCCATGCTGCACAAGCCTGTAGAGCGCGCAAACGGTGCCGCGTTTTCTGAGAAGGGTATAACTGCAGCCTGGAGATCTCCAAATGGGAGAGGGAAATCCAAAACGAGGTGGGAGCTCCAAAATAGGGCGTGGCTTCCTCCAATTGACAGATAGGCACATGACACGCATGCGCAATTTTTTATCCTAATCCACTTCAGCGTAAACTCCGCCCCACAGCTGATTGTAAAGATTTTATTGGTCGTGTTATTCTTTATTGTGAAGTGACATGTGGCCAAGTATGGTAACCCATACTAGGAATTAGTGCTCTGCATTTATCCCATCTAAAGTGCACACACACAACAGTGAACACACACACCGTGAACACACACCCGGAGCAGTGGGCAGCCATTTTTTTGCTGCGTCACCCGGGGAGCAGTTGGGGGTTTGGTGCCTTGCTCAAGGGCACCTCAGTCATGGTATTGAAGGTGGGAGAGAGCGCTGTACATTCACTCCCCCACCTACAATCCCTGCCGGTATGAGACTCGAACCCGGGTTATGAGTCCGACTCTCTAACCGTTAGGCCACGACTTCCCCAAAGCGTTGTATTTGTGATAGCACAGTTATTTTTATTTTTATTTTTATCCTTGTGTGTGTAATTCATAAATGCATATTTATTATGCACAGTACAATCAGATGACTGACTTTTAACAGGCTTGTACTTGCTAATAGTGGAATGTTTATTTGCAAAGGCCAGCACTCTTGAAGCTCCGCCCTCTTCTCCAGGAGCACCAGCTCATTTGCATTTATAGGGACAAACACAAAAATGCAGCATTTTGGCTCATACCTTAAAAGTGGCAATTTTAACAAGCTATAGAAAATTATCTGTAGGGAATTTTGAGCTAAAACTTTATTTACACACTCTGGAGACATCAGAGACTTATTTTACATCTTGTAAAAAGGGGCATAATAGGTCATCTTTAAGCACATTGCCCATGTTTTGGAACAAAGTAGATCATGCAGTGGAAAATTCGACAGTAATTATAATTTGCATTATTTTATAACAATTCATCATTTTTGCACAATTGTTCAAGATTATCTAGAACAATAATGGCATTTGTCTGTTGTCACAACTTACTTCAGTATCTCCAATTTACACGTCTCCAGTCCAATGCAGAGCTGCTTCACTCCTGAATCCAGTAGATTGTTATTGCCCATATTCAGCTCGGTCAGATTGTTATCTGATCTGAGAGCTTTAGCCAAATTTGAACAGCTCTCATCTGTTAAGTCACAATCATTTAGCCTAGAAGAGAAAAAAAACTGAATACAAAGTATTCTGAGTACTGAGTAAAAATATCATATCACCCAATTTAAATTAATGATTAAGAACTATAGATATCTTTTTCAGATGCAAAAACATGACATATTACTTACAGAGCTCTTTTGGAGATTTTTAAAACTTCCAATAGCCTAAAGAGACACTCGTCTGATTTCTTGAACTTCTGAAGGTCAAACTCATCCATCTCTTCCTCTGATGTCAACAAAACGAAGGCCACAGCAGACCACTGGGCAGGAGAAAGATCACCAGATGAAAGACTTCCTTCTCTAAGTTGAGTCTGAATCTCGTTCACCAGAGTTTGGTCGTTCAGTTCATTCAGACAGTAGAACAGATTGATAAATCTCTCTGGAGACATCTTCTTATCTTCTCATTTCTGCTTGATGTACTGGACTATTTCCTTGTAGTTTTCGTCATTGCCATCTTGCTGTGTCAACAGACCTCGTAAGAGTGGACGATTGGTCTGGAGTGACAGACCGAGAAGGAAGCGAAGGAAAAGGTCCAGGTGTCCAGTTTCACTCTCGAGTGCCTTGTCCACTGCAGTCTTGAGCAAATCAATCATGGTTTCATTTTTGTTTTCCTGTTCTGTAGACTCATGATGATCAAACACACTTTTCTTGTTGAGGTCTAGAAACAGATGTGCATAAAGGGCTGCAATAAACTCTTGAATGCTCAAGTGAACAAAACAGAAAGTGGTACCAAGAATGATCCCTTTTTCCTCCTTAAACATCTGGGTACACATGCTTGAATACACTGATGCTTGGGAGGCATCAATACCACAGGATTCCAGATCGGTGTCATAAAAGAGCAGATTGTTTCTTTGCAGCTGATGAAATGCCAGTCTCCCCAGTGAAAGGATGGCATCTTTATCCCAGGAAACATCTGGTGTGTATTCTCCATCATATTTTCGTCTGCTCTGCAGGATCTGAAAGCGGAGAAAGTGTGTGTACATTTGTGTCAGAGTCTTGGGAATGTCTTCAGTATTTGATTCCTGCAGTATTTTGGAGGCGTCATCAGCCTGACTGTTTTTCAGATCATTATTTATTTTCTCCTCTAAAATGTTCTGGAGAACAGTGGCTGAAATCCAGCAGAAGACTGGGATGTGGCACATGATAAGCAGACTCTTTGATTTTTTTACGTGATCAATGATTTCACTGGCCAGATTCTGATCAGTGAATCTTTTTTTGAAGTACTCCTCCTTTTGTGCATCATTGAA